>NC_090740.1:1641950-1911950 GCF_036898095.1 Palaemon carinicauda
CCTTTATTGAAGGTACTTTTATAAGAATACCTTTAATTACGAGGTACCTTTATTGAAAGTACGTCTTATTAAAGGTACCTTTATAACAGGTACCTCTCAATAAAGGTACTTTATTAAGAGGTACCTCTTAATAACAGGTACCTTTATTGAGAGTACTTTTATTAAGAATACCTTTATTACGAGGTACCTTTATTAGAAGTACCTTTATTAAGAGGTACCTTATTAAAGGTACCTTTATTGAGAGTACCTTTAATATTAAGAATACCTTATTAAGGTACCTTTATTGAGAAGTACTTTATTAAGAGGTACCCTTATTAAGAAGGTACGTTTATTAAGAGGTACCTTTATTAAGAAGTACCTATATTAAGAAGTACCTTTATTGAGAAGTACTTTATTAAGAGGTACCCTTATTAACAGGTACCTTTATTGAGAAGTACGTTTATTAAGAGGTACCCTTATTAAGAAGTACTTTATTAAGAGGTACCTTTATTAAGAAGTACCTTATTAAGAAGTACCTTTATTGAGAAGTACGTTTATTAAGAGGTACCCTTATAACAGGTACTTTATAGAAGTACGTTATTAAGAGGTACCCTTATTAACGTACCTTTATTGAGAGGTACTTTTATTAAGAATACCTTTATTAGAGGTACCTTTATTGAGAAGTACGTTTATTAAGAGGTACCTTTAATAAGAAGTACCTATATTAAGAGGTACCTTTATTGAGAGGTACCTTTATTAAGAGTACCTTTATTGAGAGGTACCTTTATTAAGAAGTTTGTTTGTTAAGAGGTACATTTAATGAGAAGTACCTATATTAAGAGGTACCTTTATTGAGAATACCTTTACTGCGAGTACCTTTATTGAGAGTACGTTTATTAAGAGGTACCTTTATTAAGAAGTACCTATATTAAGAGGTACCTATATTAAGAGGTACCTTTATTAAGAAGTACCTTTATTAAGAGGTACTTTAATTAAGAGGTACCTTTATTAAGATGTACTTATTAAGAGGTACCTATATTAAGAGGTACCTTTATTAAAAAGTTCCTTTATTAAGAGGTACCTTTATTAAAAAAAGTACCGTTATAGAGGTACCTTTGTAAGAGGTACCTTTATTAAGAGGTGGTACCTTTATAAAGAGGTATCTTTATTAAGAAGTACGTTTATAAAGAGGTACCTTCATTAAGAGGTGATACCATTATAATATGGTACCTTTATTAAGAGGTACTTTTATAATTAGAAAGTACCTTTATTAAGAAGTGTTTTTATAAAGAGGAGGTACCTTTATTAAGAGGTACCTTCATTAAAAAGTACCTTCATTAAAAAGTACCTTTATTAAGAAGTAAATGTTACAGAATGTAGGAGGTTAATGAAACTAATTTTACAAAGAAGGACCTTTGATGTTTTTATTTTAATAAGGAAAACGAAGTTTTATAGGCCACATAAAAAACTAAAATTATACCATAGACATCTCTTATTTAGATAGATATGCACACACACGCACATGCACCCCCTATCACCGTTGTATGACTACTTCCTCTCCCCTCTACCCGAGGGATGGAGAGAGCTCAGTGTGATCGAATATATATAACAACTATAGAACAATTGAACACACCCTTTTGCTTTCATATATAAACCGTCACTCTCCACTGTAATTCTCACTTTAACTTTACTTCCTGAACAGGGTCGATGTTTATTGACCGAAATATAGTGTGATTTATTCATATTTCCTGTGTTTCTTTTATGGGCCTTTTTGAAAAAACATATATATATATATATATATATATATATATATATATATATATATATATATATATCACATATATATGTGTGTATATATAAATATATATGTTTATATATACATTTATATATATGAGTGCATATATATATATATATATATATATAGTATATATATATATATATATATATATATATATATATATATATATATATATATATATATATATATACACACACAAACATTCAGAGCGAGCGTTGTTAGCAATCAGACTAAAGTCTCCCACCATCGCCAATCCGCAGTGGCTAGCGTAGCGTGGTGGTGAGAATGGCCAAACCCCAGACATAACTAAGGACATGTGTGAGTCCTTTGCCCTGCAGGGGACCAGAAATGGTTCCAATTGTTGTTTATTGTATGTCTAACCTGAGATCATAGCTAATACCAAATCCAGGAAGTTTCTTGTATGCAATAATGTTTCATTCATGGAGGTATTGCTCTAACTTCTCATAAACCCTGTTTTAACTCTGGAAAGGGTAATTGACACCATAGGAATGTCTGACAAAAATGGGGTAGTTTGTAGCGCTACGGCCAAGCGTCCTAATTTGCTTATTATCGCTCCGACTGTTATCTTGTATAGAATAAAAACGTTTGTAAATGGTCTACGGATCTTAAATATGTTGCGTAAGGGGGGTCCAGGGGGGCGCAGCCCCCTGGGTAAGGACACGGCTTTTAGCATAGGTTAGGTGGGTTTTTTAAGTTAGCTTCTCCCATCGTACTCGTAGGTAAGGAAACTGTTGTGTAAGGGGGGGGGGGTCCGGGGGAGTGTAGCCCTCCTGGGTAAGGATACGGCTTTTAGCATAGGTTAGGTGGGTTTTTAAAGTTAGCTTTTCCCGCCAAAATTGTTTTTAGAACAACGGCCACAGTTCAGAATATTCCCGTTTTCTACGGGATCTGGCCGTCACCCTACAAAGGCTTCCAAAAATGAAAGAAAATTCCTCCACATATCCAAGAGGTATATCAGCCATTGATTATCCACTCTACCATCCATCTCAGAAGAGCTTACAATCCTCTCGATTTGGGTTGCAACTTAAAACCCATTTCAGAAATTGGACCATTCACTTCTTCAGAGGACGGAAGGAAACTTCAGCAAAACTACGGCACCACTGAAGGTATCGTATCCTCAAGTTGTGATGAGGAACTGCCCCAAGAGAATCGAAATAACCAAGGACAAGGAGGGTTCACATGTTTAGAGGTACAGAAGATGCATGGAATTTTCCTGATGTATGTTCCTCTATGAGGAGGATTATCAGAAGAATTTTTTCTCTCTTCTGCACTATAAAAGGCACTCACTCACTCACTCACGCCGGTTGAACTCAGGCCACATTTGGACCCCATGACCGCTCGTGATAGGATTCTTCACTCTTCTCTATCCTGTGCCTGATGGACCCATTCATTTGGGTTTCCCCCAGAGATTCCTACATCCTCCACAAAGGATCTTCTCCAATCTTTTCTTGGCCGTCCTACAGGTCTTCTTCCAGCAACTTCAGCCAAGAATATCCTCTTTGGAGCTCGATCCTCATCCATACGAGCCATATGTCCTGCCCATTAGAGTCTTCTTGATCTAATTACATCACATATGAGGTAGTAGGTTGGCCTGGGCACCAACCGCCCGTTGAGAGTTATGGGGTCCTTTGACTGGTTAGGCAGTACTACATAGGACCCTTCTCTCCGGTTATGGTTCTTTCCCTTTGCCTACACAGACACCGAATAGTCTGGCCTATTCTTTACAGATTCTCCTCTGTCCTCATACACCTGACAACACTGAGATTGCCAAACAATTCTTCTTCACCCAAGGGGTTAACTACTACACTGTAATTGTTCAGTGGCTACTTTCCTCTTGGTAAGGGTAGAAGAGACTCTTTAGTTATGGTAAGCAGCTCCACTAGAAGAAGGACACTGCAAAATCAAACAATTGTTCTCTAGTCTTGGGTAGTGCCATAACCTCTGTACCATGGCCTTCCACTGTCTTGGGTTAGAGTTCTCTTGCTTGAGGGTACACTCGGGCACACTTCTATCTAGTTTCTCTTCCGCTTGTTTTGTTAAAGTTTTTATAGTTTTTATAGAAAATATTTATTTTAATGTTGTTACTATACTTAAAATATTTTATTTTTCTTTATTTCCTTTCCTCACTGGGCTATTTTCCCTGTTGGGGCCCCTGGGCTTATAGCATCCTGCTTTTCCAACTAGGGTTGTAGCTTAGCATTTAATAATAATAATAATAATAATAATAATAATAATAATAAAAATAATAATAATAATAATGTCATTTTTTCTTCACGGAATTTGGAAGATCTGATATGGGTAAATCTTCATGAGAAAAAAAGGTAAATTTACTATTATTGTACAGGGAAGGAAGGAAGTCTTCAGTTCTTACATTCAAGGGAGCGATTGTATTAAAAATATGTCCATAGAATTACTTTGGTTGTTACTAGATCCTTATCTACTATAGTCTATTTCTTTTAATGAGGCGCAAATGCACCGACTCGCAGCGGTGCCCTTTTAGGTCGGAAAAGTTTCCTGATCGCTGATTGGTTAGAATTATCTTGTCCAACCAATCAGCTATCAGGAAACTTTTCCGCGCTAAAAGGGCACCGCTGTGAGTCAATGCAAATCCGTCTCGCTAAAAAAAATGACTATAGTATTAAAGGAGCAATAAGTAAGATATCCTTCCATGTTGAACAGGCTTACATAGCCTAAGTCCTTTTGTATTTTGTATATCAAAATCTGTTTTAATGTTGTAAATGTTTTTTAAAGTATTTTATTTTAATTTTCATTACTTTTTATATCTTTTATTTATTTCCTTTTCTCACTGGGCTATTTTTCCTTGTTGGAGCCCTTGGGCTTATAGCATCTTGCTTTTCCAACTAGGGTTGTAGCTTAGCTAATAATAATAATAATAATAATAATAATAATAATAATAATAGGTTGTTGTATATCAAATATCTGTTTTAATGTTGTTAATGTTTTTAAAGTGTTTTATTTTAATTTTCATTACTTTTTATGTCTTTTATTTATTTCCTTATTTTCTTTTCTCACTGGGCTATTTTTCCTTGTTGGAGCCCTTGGGCTTATAGCATTTTGCTTTTCCAATTAGGGTTGTAGCTTAGCTAATAATAATAATAATAATAATAATAATAATAATAATAATAATAATAATAATAGGTTGTTGGAGGAGGTCCCTGTGTTTCCTTTCCGACAGGAGGTACTCATTGTTTAATTGGCTTCTCCACACGACGTTATCAAGATTGGTTTGATAACAACGCTGATGGTATACATGACCGAATCACAGCAAAAAATAAAGCGCACGATGCATGGCTCTCACAACCTACTTCTGTAGCCCTCAAAGAAAACTTCCAACAGCTAAGATCAGAAGTGCAGAAAATACTCAGAGACATGGAAAATAACTGGTGGAATGACCGTGCAAAAGAAACTCAATCATACACAGATGCAAATAATCAACATGGTCTCTACAACTCTATTAAGATTTTATATGGCCCAACAAAAAGTAGTATAACTCATGTTTGCTGTCTAGAAGGAAACCTCCTAAAAAACAAACTGGAGATAATAGATCGCTGGGCACAACATTTCAGCTTGATCCTTAACCAACGAAATCCTGTAGACCCTAATATCCTCAACAACATCCCTGATGTTCTTCACTCAAAAATCCTAGATACCAACCCCATAGCCAATGTGAATGTGGTAATAAGCACAGCAACATTTCACGGCATGTCCTGGAAATTGATTGATATAATAAACATTGCATTGATGCACATAGTCCCGGGTGGTACTGATGAGGCATAGGACAAGTGATCAAGACGAGATGGCACTCCCCCCCCCCCACCTGCATCCTCTGCCCTCTCTGTTAGTACTAATAGGTTTGGTTGGTCATGTAAGAAGAGTTGGCTGTAATATATACTGTATATATATATATATATATATATATATATATATATATATATATATATATATATATATATATATATGAAAAAATTTTCATATTTAGACGTGTTTTTCATATTCAAATACGACATATATTTCACTACCATAATCGCTGGATTCTCTCTTATACCTCGGGATCAGAGACCCAAGGGAGAATCCCTAAAAAACAATAGCATATAGCCAAGGAGAGGCTAAATGTTATGTCACTGTCATACCAGCTTCCTGGACCAAGGTTAGATTCCCCGGCTGGCCAGAGACCATCGTCTTTGAGGGATTCCAACTTGGGTCTCTGATCCCAAGGTATAGGAGAGCATCCAGAGATTAAGGTCTTGCCAGAGTTGCCATTCGTACGATAATTATCGTACATGTACGATTATTTTGGGTCCGGTACGATGTACGATACATACCTTAGGTATATACAATGTATGTGTGTGTGTTTGATTAAACAATTTTACTAAAATATTTTGAAATAAGTCAATCATGTATCTCTCTAATAATTATATTCAAACTGTGTACGATAAGTTTGGTTGAAAACCTACAATTTTAAGGCTCATTTACGATAATCCAGTCGAAATGATCTGGTAACCCTGGAGACCCAACAGATTTCAGCAGTTTGTTCATTATCAAGGAGTGACAAGAACGGCTTATTAGCCTGTAACTGTCTGTTTCCTTAAGATAATTATGTGAAAATGATTGTGCTACATTTAAAGTTCAATCTCATCCTTCCTCATCTCTGGACAGTGGGGAATGGAAAGAGGTAACATAGGAATCCTTGCACAGTGCTGTAGATTTTTTAACCGGAGTAAACTAGACCAGTTATTATAGCAGGATCTTTTGTCTCAGAACGAGGGTCAATATCAGAAGCAAAAACAACAGGAATTGGATGGTTTACAACACAACCTACAAATAACATGTTGTAGACTACTAAGAAAAAGAACTAGTGGGGAATGTAGAAAGAACCTACAAATAACATGTTGTAGACTACTAAGAAAAAGAACTAGTGGGGAATGTAGAAAGAACCTACAAATAACATGTTGTAGACTACTAAGAAAAAGAACTAGTGGGGAATGTAGAAAGAACCTACAAATAACATGTAGGCTACTAAGAAAAAGAACTAAGTAGAAGTGGGAAATGTAGAAAGAACCTACAAATAACATGTTGTAGACTACTAAGATTGAGAACTAAGTAGAAGTGGGAAATGTAGAAAGAACCTACAAATAACATATTGTAGACTACTAAGATTGAGAACTAAGTAGAAGTGGGAAATGTAGAAAGAACCTCCAAAAAAAAACATGTTGTAGACTACTAAGATTGAGAACTAAGTAGAAGTGGGAAATGTAGAAAGAACCTACAAATAACATGTTGTAGACTACTAAGATTGAGAACTAAGTAGAAGTGGGAAATGTAGAAAGAACCTACAAATAACATGTTGTAGACTACTAAGATTGAGAACTAAGTAGAAGTGGGAAATGTAGAAAGAACCTACAAATAACATGTTGTAGACTACTAAGAAAAAGAACTAATTAGAAGTGGGAAATGTAGAAAGAACCTACAAATAACATGTTGTAGATTACTAAGAAAAAGAACTAATTAGAAGTGGGAAATGTAGAAAGAACCTACAAATAACATGTTGTAGATTACTAAGAAAAAGAACTAATTAGAAGTGGGAAATGTAGAAAGAACCTACAAATAACATGTTGTAGACTAATAAGAATAAGAACTAGTGGGAAATGTAGAAAGAACCTACAAATAACATGTTGTAGATTACTAAGAAAAAGAACTAATTAGAAGTGGGAAATGTAGAAAGAACCTACAAATAACATGTTGTAGACTACTAAGAAAAAGAACTAATTAGAAGTGGGAAATGTAGAAAGAACCTACAAATAACATGTTGTAGATTACTAAGAAAAAGAACTAATTAGAAGTGGGAAATGTAGAAAGAACCTACAAATAACATGTTGTAGACTACTAAGAATAAGAACTAGTGGGAAATGTAGAAAGAACCTACAAATAACATGTTGTAGACTAATAAGAATAAGAACTAAGTAGAAGTGGGAAATGTAGAAAGAACCTACAAATAACATGTTGTAGACTAATAAGAATAAGAACTAAGTAGAAGTGGGAAATGTAGAAAGAACCTACAAATAACATGTTGTAGATTACTAAGAAAAAGAACTAATTAGAAGTGGGAAATGTAGAAAGAACCTACAAATAACATGTTGTAGACTACTAAGAAAAAGAACTAAGTAGAAGTGGGAAATGTAGAAAGAACCTACAAATAACATGTTGTAGATTACTAAGAAAAAGAACTAATTAGAAGTGGGAAATGTAGAAAGAACCTACAAATAACATGTTGCAGACTACTAAGAAAAAGAACTAAGTAGAAGTGGGAAATGTAGAAAGAACCTACAAATAACATGTTGTAGACTACTAAGAATAAGAACTAGTGGGAAATGTAGAAAGAACCTACAAATAACATGTTGTAGACTAATAAGAATAAGAACTAAGTAGAAGTGGGAAATGTAGAAAGAACCTACAAATAACATGTTGTAGACTAATAAGAATAAGAACTAAGTAGAAGTGGGAAATGTAGAAAGAACCTACAAATAACATGTTGTAGATTACTAAGAAAAAGAACTAATTAGAAGTGGGAAATGTAGAAAGAACCTACAAATAACATGTTGTAGACTACTAAGAAAAAGAACTAAGTAGAAGTGGGAAATGTAGAAAGAACCTACAAATAACATGTTGTAGACTACTAAGAATAAGAACTAAGTAGAAGTGGGAAATGTAGAAAGAACCTACAAATAACATGTTGTAGATTACTAAGAAAAAGAACTAATTAGAAGTGGGAAATGTAGAAAGAACCTACAAATAACATGTTGTAGACTACTAAGAATAAGAACTAAGTAGAAGTGGGAAATGTAGAAAGAACCTACAAATAACATGTTGTAGACTACTAAGAATAAGAACTAAGTAGAAGTGGGAAATGTAGAAAGAACCTACAAATAACATGTTGTAGATTACTAAGATTGAGAACTAAGTAGAAGTGGGAAATGTAGAAAGAACCTACAAATAACATGTTGTAGACTACTAAGATTGAGAACTAAGTAGAAGTGGGAAATGTAGAAAGAACCTCCAAAAAAACATGTTGTAGACTACTAAGATTGAGAACTAAGTAGAAGTGGGAAATGTAGAAAGAACCTACAAATAACATGTTGTAGACTACTAAGATTGAGAACTAAGTAGAAGTGGGAAATGTAGAAAGAACCTACAAATAACATGTTGTAGACTACTAAGATTGAGAACTAAGTAGAAGTGGGAAATGTAGAAAGAACCTCCAAAAAAAACATGTTGTAGACTACTAAGATTGAGAACTAAGTAGAAGTGGGAAATGTAGAAAGAACCTACAAATAACATGTTGTAGACTACTAAGATTAAGAACTAAGTAGAAGTGGGAAATATAGAAAGAACCTACAAATAACATGTTGTAGACTACTAAGAATAAGAACTAGTGGGAAATGTAGAAAGAACCTACAAATAACATGCTGTAGACTACTGAGAAGAAGAACTAGTGGGAAATGTAGAAAGAACCTACAAATAACATGCTGTAGACTACTAAGAATAAGAACTAGTGGGAAATGTAGAAAGAACCTACAAATAACATGTTGTAGACTACTAAGAAAAATAACTAACTAGAAGTGGGAAATGTAGAAAGAAGGGAATAAAAGTTACAGAAAATGGCCCAAGGAAGAATCTATGTGTTTAGACTCCCTCCAACCTAAAAGAAAAATTAGTAAAGCTAAGAGAGATGGGTTAGTTTGTCTACAACTACACAAAAATTGTGATGGTGCGTGGATTTCAATAGCCAGTGATTGCAACTACTTTTACTAGCAATAATCCGCTTCTTAAGTTTGGTTCAACTCTGATCATCTGCCAATGCAAGGTTTAAATGTGTTTATTTGTGAAGAGAGAGAGAGAGAGAGAGAGAGAGAGAGAGAGAGAGAGAGAGAGAGAGAGAGAGAGAGAGAGAGAGAGAGAGAGAGAGAGAGAGAGAGATATGAGAGTTCACGCTCAGCGCAAGCACGACTTTGCTGTTAAACAAAAATTCCAGTATATTATGGCTTGTAACTTTGCTTCAATCTTTTAATTATAATTCCTACAATTATCTCTCACAAAAAATTAACACTGGTATCTATAAATAAAGTTAAAACTCTCGGTTAGCCAGGGCACCAGCCACCCGTTGATACTACCGTTAGAGAATTATTGGGTCCTTTGACTGGCCAGACTAGTACATTGGATCCCTCTCTCTGGTTACAGCTCCTTTTGCCTTTGCCTACACATACACCGAATAGTCTGGTCTACTCTTTCCACATTCTCCTCTGTCCTCGTACACCTGACAACAATGAGATTACCAAACAATTCTTCTTTGCTTAAGGGGTTAACTACTGCACTGTATTTGTTCAGTGGCTACTTTCCTCTTGGCAAGGATAAGAGACTCTTTATCTATGGTGAGAAGCTATTTTAGGAGAAGGACACTGTAGTCTTGTGCAGTGCTATAGCCTCTACCATGGTCTTCCATTGTCTTTGGTAAATTTCTGATGATTGAATTTTTTTCGTGTCATTAATCAATTTAATCTCAATGAAACGGACAATTCTGCAGTAGCTTCTTTCAGTCTGTTTAAGTTCCTGTCTCATATTGATAATTATCACCTGTACTTTAGTCACATTAATATTTCCACGTGAATCAAATAAATTTATTTTTCAGTCATAATGTAGGTTTATTGACAGTTGTATTTACTAAAAATTCTTCTTCATTCAAGGAGTTAACTGCTGCACAGTAGCTGTTCAGCGGCTACTTTCCACTTTGTAATGATAGAACACACACTTTATCTATGGCAAGCTTTTCTTCTAGGAGAAGGACGCTCCAAAGTCAAACCATTGTTCTCTAGTCTGGGGGCAGTACCATAGCTTCTGTATCATGGTCTTCCATTGTCTTGGGTTAGAGTTCTCTTGCTTGAGGGTACACTCGGGCACATTGTTCTGTCTGTTTCCTTATTTCCTTTACACACCGTGGTATTTTTCCAACTAGGAGGCCTTTAGTGGGTGAAGTAAACTAACGCTCAGAGAGTGGATGTGGATTGAAACTAAATAAGGAAAACTGAAAAGAATAGAGAGGGTAACAAATAAGAATATACAGAAACGTAGAATGAAGATAAGAACAAACTTTTGAAAATGGACTGGGACTAGGTAAAAAAAATACAAAAATGACATAGAATGGGATAAATTTACATCAGGTATGTGTGGTGGTATAAAAAAAAAGCCAGAAAAGTTAACGTGAATCCAGATGATATGAAGACTTCAGAAAAAGACAATGGCTAGATAGATAGAACCTTGAAAAAAGTCGATTTGAACCAGCTAAAGAAAGAAAACATAGGCTACAGAAAGTGGAGTGGGACCAGATTAAAAGATCTACAAAATTTGGAGTGGTGCTAAACAAAAAGATTTATAGAAAGTGGAGAGTGACCACATATAAAGATAACAGAAAGTGGATTTGGACCAGATTAAAAGATCTACAAAAAATGGAGTGGTACTAAATGAAAAGATCTACAGAAAGTGGAGAGTGACCACATATAAAGATAACAGAAAGTGGATTTGGACCATATTAAAAGATCTACAAAATTTGGATTGGTGCTAAACAAAAAGATTTACAGAAAGTGGAGAGTGACCATATATAAAGATAACAGAAAGTGGATTTGGACCAGATCAAAAGATCTACATACTATATGAAAAGATCCACAGAAGTGGCCTAGGATAAAATAATAAGATATACAGAGAGTGGACTTGGGGCAGATAAAAAGATTCCAGAAAACGTAGTGGGACTAGATAAAAGTCTACTATAAGTGCAATGGGACCAGATAAAAAGATCTACAGAAGGTGGAGTGGGACCAGACGTATAGAGCCACAAAAAGTGGAGTGGTACTAAATGAAAAGATCTACAGAAAGTGGTATGGGACTAGAATATGACCATGCAATAAAGAATAATCAAAACGGGCCAAATGAATGATCTAAAGTTAATTATTAATGTTACAGAAAGCTACAGAAAAATGAGAATCATCACTCTCGTTCGAATTTGGCGCCTGTGACGTACGGTCACATTAGCTGACATCAGGGGTGCCATTCGTACGATAATTATCGTACATGTACGATCATTTTAGGTCTAGTACGATGTACGATACATACCTTATGTATATACATATATGTGAGTGTGTGTGTGTGTGATTAAACAATTATACTAAAATATTTTGAAATAAGCCAATCAATCATGTAACTCGTAAATAATTATTTTGAAACTGTGTACGATAATTTTGGTTGAAAAACGACAACTTTAAAGCTCATGTACGATAATCCAGTCGAATAATCTGGCAACCCTGGCTGACATAAACAAGGGAGTGGAACGAAGGATTTTTGGCTTCCGAAGCAATGGCGTCTTCATCGTAAAAGGTTATTTTATCAATTATTTACGCCCTTAAGCCAGACTGTGGGTGTTGTGAGTGCAATGCTTAGAAACTGCTGACCACACTTCACCTACAGTATGTATTAAAGTCTGTTAAATCACGATTTATTGGTGTTTAAATTGGGCTGGAAGAAATTTGTTTACATCGTTAGCATACCCGATTAGGGTTCGGGTACCGTCATGAAAACACGGTAGCTTAGCCTGTGGGGTTACTTTGGGTTCTCTCGGGTTCATTACAATGCCCTATGTCTTATGAACCAGCTTTTAATTATATTTGCTTAATATAAAAACTTTTCTTAATATGGAAGGTCACCTCTAGACGCCAACACCGTTTCAGTCTTGCCAACAACGTTAACTCTTCGTGACGTTTTCCCACAAAAGTTATCCTATTATCTGTTAAAATATTGTAGGTGGGTTGTAGAATATATAGATCCTTTGGGTTTTACATATATAACATAATTTATTAAAAACTAGTGCACATATGTTAGTGGATGTGGGGTTACTCTCAGGGGCTACATGTCAAAACGTTCACATCAGAAATTTTTAATTTAAAAATGCAGAAATATGCTTAGTCAAACGTTTTTTCACATGTTTTAAAGACCGTAAACTCGAAATAAAGTTCTCAAATGTATAATTGTTGAAGAGGATTCATAAATATGGTTTTATGGTGTTTAAGAACTATCTCAAGCAGAACTTTTTAAAAATATGCAAAATACTAAATTTGCCTTAAGTGTTTGGCTCTGAGTGTTATTTAGCCTATAATGTACAGTATCATATTAAATTAGCATGGATAACAAAGCAATAAACAGTGAATTGTAATTATTTCATAGTTCATGCATCATTTTTCTCGCTGTATGATAATTCGTGGTTATTTTAGAAAGTTCGGATTCGAAACGTAATGGTGTAGTAGATTAGGGAGCCTTTGTATATCAGCGGCCAGTTCTTCCTGCGTGCATAAAAAAAGAACATCACTAATTTAACCTTAACACCCCCTAACCTAACCTACAAGCCGTGCCCTTGCCTAATGGCGGGGACTAATGCTCCTGGCGACCCCCCTTAGACTGCCGTATTCAAAGTCAGCCGTCATCATTCACACAGGTGGCCGCTATCATACATACGCCCCTAGAATAGTGTAAGCCACTTGTAAATAACATTTTCAGAGCCTTTTTTGGTTTTTGGGACAGAGTGGGTGTAAAATTTTAAAATTTACGACTGAAAAACCCCTTTTTAAAACTGAAAGAAACACAAAGCACCTAACCTAACCTAGGAATCATATCCTAACCTACTTACCTACTGGGGGGCTACGCCTCATGCGACCTCCCCCCTAGACTTCCGTATATCTCGCTTACCCTAAGACTAAGTCTCAACTTTGTGTTTTATTTTAACTAGCTTCACTCCTGGCAAGGTAACACTAAATCATATCTCGTAAATCGTAAAACTATCTTTATATCGTATATCAGATCAAAATGAACACCAACTTCCCCTGTAAAGTAAATTGATTTGACAACTAATAAGAAAGTTTACACCTTTTCAAACCAACTACATTCACCTTGCATAATTTCTATTATTGATCTCGATCTGAAATACATTCCATCTGAAATTAATGTCTACTGAAGTATTTGCTGACGTATAATATTAGTCAAAAAAAATTTTGAGTTCTGATGAGATCTGACTATTAATTGCTTTTCTTCCGATCACATTGTTCTTTTAGCGATGCTTCTCGTTAAGAAAATTAGAGGTAAGTGTATGGATTGTTGGGTGAGCAGACCTGCGGCTCATAGAAAATGAGACCACCTTCCTATCCGTGTCCGATGTTCATTGTATGTTGGTTAATGAAGTAACGCTAATTAATTGCTTATTGGTCGTTGCTCGCAAATGAACATTATTTCATTGCTCCACTGTTCTGGCAAGCATTACATGCTGTGCTACGCTCATTAGCCGAGTGTGAAAGTATTTTGGTGGACAAAAATTTGGTGAAATAACTACCTACACATAACCCAAGTTAAACTACCACACACTGTTCTGCCTTTGTATTGAATGATGAGAATGGGTGTAATGTCATAACACTATAAGTTTTTTCAACTACTATTTTAGTAGTTAATTGCTGTATTCACCAGCCTTGCTGTTGAAGAACTCAGTTTTATAATGTAAGGAAACTTACAAATTATCTCCAGTTGGATCATATTTTCAGTTAGGATGCATTTCTCTATTGCAGAGGAATTTCTCCTTTAACAATCCTTTATGTCCCTCTTGGTTGGTTCAGTTGATACGATAAATTTGTGTAGTGTATAGTTTTCCAATTCACGTAACCAGCCATAAGTTAGGACGTTGTCACAGAGACTTAAAACTTTATATATGAGAGTATGAAAATCCACACCAATTAACCCTTTTAACCCCAAAGGACGTACTGGTACGTTTCACAAAACCCATCCCTTTACCCCCATGGACGTACCAGTACGTCCTTGCAAAAAAATGCTATAAAATTTTTTTTTTCATATTTTTTATATTATTTTGAAAAAATTCAGGCATTTTCCAAGAGAATGAGACCAACCTGACCTCTCTATGACAAAAATTAAGGCTGTTAGAGCAATTTAAATAAAATATACTCCAAAATGTGCTGGGAAAAAAATAACCCCTTGGGGGTTAAGGGTTGGAAATTTCCAAAGAGCCTGGGGGTAAAAGGGTTAATACACGTAAAGGTCAAAAGTCAAGGTCGAGAAATAAGCTGCCACAGCGGAGGTCTGTGTTCTACTGAGTGCCCCTCCAGTTAGTTAGATAATTATTTTGGCTGAGATAGACAGAAGAATGAGAATATTGGCTTTAGCCAAGGCTGTAATGTTTAAGGGTCTAATTGTGTATTTGTGTTGGCAAGACTGTGTAAAATATAGTAAACCACAGTAGTTTATGTGACCTGTCAAAAATAACAGCAAAATTTATATTTTAAACATCAGACTTACCCGGTGGTTATATAAAAATAGCTTTAGTCCCTGACGTCCAGCAGAAATTCAAAACTTCCGGCAGTCACAGATAGAGTAGCCAGGTGTACCACCAGCGCCCTCTCACGCGAGGTACCTAGAACCATTCCATGATTCCTCAGATCTTCCCTGCCGCCATTGCTGGCGACATCGTTGGATATTCGCTCGTTAATTAACCTGGATTTTGGCAGTTATCTTTGGTGATGTACTACTAATTTGGTTATTGGCTTTCGCTTGTTGGATTTTGCTTTCGGATTCTCTTGAAACTTTATTGATTTTGATTATTTTGACACTTGCTTGTTTTGATCTCTCTTATTAACTATTCATAATGGCCGACCCTTCTCCTGCTAATAGAAAGTGTGTGAAAGGGTGTAAGACCCGGCTTCCTAAAGCCTCTGTAGATCCCCACTCAATTTGTGTTAAATGTAGGGGTAAAGTATGTGAGTTGGGGGATCGGTGTGACGAATATGTTTTGTTGTCTGAAAGTGAGTGGCTGGAATTTGACCGCTATACTCATAAACTTCAGAGAGACAGAGTTAGACGTAGTTCTTCTCGTTCTAGAAAGTTATCCACTTCCCGTATCATTGAACCTAATCCTTCCCCTGTGGTGGTAGTTTCAGATCCCACTACTGTTACCGCTGAGCCTACGCTTAAAGACATGATGTTCGCTATTCAAGCCCTGGGAGTAAGGGTTGAATCGCTCGCTGTGGACAGGAACCAACTTATGTCCGATATGAATCAATTAAAAAGTGTTAGTGTGAAAAGTGCGGTTAATGTGTTTAGTGGAGTGGAGGGTGCGTCTGCTCGGACCTGTTGTTCACCTAGCCTTAGACCTCTTCCAAGCTCCCTAACCCCTGGGAGAAGGCATGTCGATCGGCGAAAGGGAACGAGAGGCGTTATCGCTCGAGCAGACGTCCCCTCGAGCGTTCCTGTTGACGCTTCACGGGACGCTCACCCTCACCATGGGAAAGGTGAGGTTAAAGTGTTTACCCCATCTTCGGATGACACAGCTCCCAGCACGGGCTGGCGTCAAGCCTCCAGACCTCTTAAGAGGAAAGTGAATGCAGTAGCTCAACTTCGTGCCTTGTCACCGCAAGCGCCTGGTTGTAGCCATTGGAGCAGTCCAGAGCGTTTTCCTTCGTCTGGAGAAGGTTCTCCTGCTAAACGTCCTGACAGGATGTCGGAGTCTGACAAACGTCAAGTCTAGCCTGTTGCAGATCTAGTTCCTGAGTCTGGTATCACTTCAGTTCATGCTCCGCTGCCACCGTCAGACTGGTTGTCATCTTCTGGACACTCGGCGAGTTACTTGAGCGACGAAGAAGGCGAGTTTGCGGTTGAAATAACTTCTCCTGCGTTACCGCAAGTTGACCCGAATTGGAGTATGCTGCAAGACATGCAGCAGCAACTCTCTTCTTTTATGCAGACGTATCAACCTGCTGTCAACAAGATCCCGACTGCCGGGAAACTTCTCAATTTGACGCTAAGCGTCGTAAGGCTGTTAGTCTAGAGGTGCTTGACGACGGATAGCTTCCCAAGCGTCAAGCGGTTAAACACGGCGCTGAACGACGTGATAAGGTTTCTGTGAAACGTCGAGATCCAGATCCTCTTGACACCAAATGTCAAACGTCCAGGCGTGACGCCGAGCGTCAAGCGATCAATTGTGACGACGATCGCCAAGCAGCTAAACGTGACGTCGAGCGTCAAGTAAAACGTGACGCCAAGCGTCAATCAGATGCTGAACGACATGCAGTTGAATGTGACGCCAAGCATAAGAGCAGCAGACGTCATGATGACGCCAGTCATACCGATCATCATGATCGCGAGTGACTTCTTTCAGAGCGTCGAGCGTTGGATCATTGTGACGCCGTACGTGTTGACCCTGCACCTGTGTATGACAGAAGTCAGGCCTGTAAGGAGTCTCCTCTAGTTCTGCAAGATGCCTCTGCGTCAGTTAGAGTTTTATCGGAGGAAGAGCTAGATGATCACTTCTCCCCGGCTGAACTTTTGGAAGAATTCTCTGAGGGAGAAGAGCCTAAAACCCTTGATCATTCAGTCGATCTTAAGAAGATTATGAAAGTCTTTACGGAAGAATTTCCAGACCATTTTGTTCCTGTTGCTCCCCGTTCACCTCCTTCGGAGTTTACCTTAGGGAAAGCAGCGAAGGAATCGCTGTTCACTGAGATGGTTCTCTCTTGAAGAGAGCATTAAGGATGTTGGGAGATTGGATGCAGTCCAAAAAAGACCAAGGCAAGACAGCCTTCTCTTTTCCTCCAGCTAGATCAGCGTCCAGGTCAAGTGTGTGGTACGAGACGGGAGAAGTTCTCGGCTTGGGAGTTCCTTCCTCTGCCCAGGACGACTTTTCAAGCCTAGTAGACACTCCTCGTCGGTCGGCCATGAGAAGGACTAAGATTCTATGGTCTACTTCTGAGTTCGATCGTCTCCTCTAAGGCATCTTCAGAGCCTTCGAGATTTTCAACTTTCTGGATTGGACTCTGGGAGCCTTGGGGAAGAAAGTTTCAACCCTAAAAGATACTGACACTGTTGATTTTATCCACATCATGTCATGTATGGATAAAGCCGTTAGAGACGTCTCTAATGAGTTGGCAGCCCTATTCACAGCTGGGGTTCTTAAGAAAAGAGTGCAGATGTGTTCTTTTCTTTCTATGGGGGTCACACCCTTCCAGAAGTCTGAGTTGCTGTTTGCACCTCTTTCTCCCTCTCTGTTTCCTCAGGAGTTAGTGAGAGAGGTTGCTTCCGCTTTGACCCAGAAGGCCGCTCAAGATTTAGTCTTAAAGACTGCAAGGAAGGTCCTACCGACTTCCTTTACTAGCCGCAAACCGAAAGAAGAAACTCCCTTCCCTCAGTTTTCACAGCCTTTTCGAGGGAAGTCCGTCAGTAGGGGTAGCTCCAGACCCGACGGGAGGAGAGCAAGAAGGAGAGGTTCCAGACCTGGGCGAAGCAGAGTGTGACTGCTTTCGCCTTCAGACAAGCAGTAGGAGCCAGACTGAACAACGTATGGCGAGCTTGGGAGAGAAGGGGAGCTGACCCTTTGTCTGTTCTTGTTCTAAAGGAGGGATACAAGATTCCTTTCATAATGAAACCTCCGTTAGTTTTAGATCCGATAGATCTCTCTCCCAGATACAAGGAGGAGTCGAAGAGGCAGGCTATGCACCTCCAAATGTCTCTCTTGTTGGAGAAGAAGGCAGTAGAGAGGGTGCGAGACTTGAGGTCACCAGGGTTCTACAACCGCCTATTCCTGGTTCCCAAGAACTCGGGGGATGGAGACCAGTCCTGGACGTAAGTATCCTCAACGACTACGTTCAGAAGACAAAGTTCTCCATGGAGACTCCAAAGACTGTGCTAGCAGCAGTAAGAAAGGGCGACTGGATGGTCTCTTTAGACCTCCAGGACGCTTACTTTCATAAACCCATTCATCCAAGTTTAAAGTGTTACCTGAGGTTCATTTACAGGAAGGAAGTCTTCCAGTTTCGGGCCTTGTGTTTCGGCCTCAGTACCGCTCCTCTAATTTTCACGAAGCTTATGTTAAATGTACCGAGTATGCTGCACTCAAGAGGCATCAGAGCCTCCTTGTATCTGGACGACTGGCTTCTTAGAGCTCATTCCTTCAATCGCTGTCTGGAGGATCTGCATCTGACATTGAGATTGTCAGAGGAACTGGGTCTTCTTGTAAACACAGAGAAGTCCCAACTGATTCCATCCCAGAAGATCCTCTATTTGGGGATGGAGATTCGGAGTCTAGCTTTTCAGGCTTTTCCGTCACCCTCAAGGATACAACAAGCCCTCCTGAAACTTTGTACTTTTCTAGAGAAAAGAGTTTGTTCGGTAAGAGAGTGGATGAGTCTGCTGGGAACCCTCTCCTCGCTGGAATAGTTTGTTTCCCTGGGAAAACTGAATCTCTGGCCTCTTCAATTCCACCTCAATCTTCATTGGAACAAAGAGGAGAGCCTAAAGACGGAAAGTATTCCCCTTATGGAACCAGTAAGAAGTTGCCCCAGTGGTGGAACGACCTGGGCAAGCTTCAGGAACGTCTCTCATTGGAACAAAGGAACCCAGACCTTGTGTTGTGTTCCGATGCCTCGGACTTTGGGTGGGGAGCAACACTGGGCAAGTTGGAGATCTCAGGTCTGTCGACAAGGGATCAGGAGAGCCTCCACATCAATCAGAAGGAGCTGTTGGCAGTCCTTTTGGCCCTCAAAGGTTTCGAAGGGTCGGTGTTGAACAAAGTTTGTGCAGGTCAACGCCAACAACACTACAGCATTGGCCTACATAGCCAAACAAGGCGGAACTCACTCGAGGTCACTTTACGAGACTGCAAAGATTCTTCTCGTTTGGGCAAAGGAAAGGAATGTAACCCTGCTTACAAGGTTCATCCAAGGAGAAAATAACGTGATGGCAGACAGCGTCAGCAGGAGAAATCAAGTTCTGTCCACGGAGTGGACATTGCATCAAGAGGTCTGCAAGAAGCTATGGCGGATTTGGGGTCGTCCGTCCACAGACTTGTTCGCAACCTCGAAAACGAAAAGGCTGGAGACATACTGCTCCCCAGTTCCGGATCTCGAAGCAGCACACATAGACGTTTTCTTACTGGATTGGTCTTGCCTGGACATGTACGCATTCCCACCATTCAAAGTTCTGTACAAGGTGTTATAAAAGTTTGTGTCACACGAGGGAACCAAGTTGACTATAGTGGCTCCCTTTTGGCCATCAAGAGAATGGTTCACAGAGGTACTGGAATAGCTGGTGGACATTCCGAGAAGTCTCCCATTGGCATTTAGCAAAAATATTGGCTTCAGAAATGGCAAAGCTGTATGCTCCTTGCAACTTGGATCCATGGCCTAAGTCTTTCGAGATTCCAAACCTTTCCGATGTGGTTGGAGAAGGTCCTGTGCCTTGTAAGAGCACTGAAGTTCTATCTGGACAGAACTAAAGAATTAAGAGGTACGTCAGAAGCTCTTTGGTGTTCGGTCAGGAAACCCTCGTTACCGATGTCAAAAAATGCCCTATCATTTTTTATCAGACTCTTGATAAGAGAGCCTCACTCACACTGCGGTGAGGCAGACCTCAAACTGCTGAAAGTGAAAACTCATGAAGTTAGAGCTGTAGCAACTTCTGTAGCTTTCAGGCAGAATCGTTCTTTGCAGAGCATCATGGACACAACCTTTTGGAGGAGTAAATCTGTGTTCGCCTCACATTACTTGAAGCATGTCCAGACTCTTTATGAGGACTGCTACCCTTTGGGACCATTCGTAGCAGCGAGTGCAGTAGTGGGGGAAGGATCAACCACTATGTTCCCCTAATCCTAGTACCCTTTTTCTTCTCTTGGAACTTTTATATTTTTATGGTTGTTTGTGGAAATTGGTCGACAGTCTTCCGCAATCTTTGATTTTAGTCAGGTGGTCAATTTTGTTCCTTAAGAGCGCCCGGAACAAGGGTATTGGTTGAGGTCCTGTCACATAGAGGTATTTACACCGTTTTGACAGCTCCTAGAGGTCTTCAGCCCCCTGGGTGGATCGCTGGATCTCATAAGGAAAGCGGACATAATGAAGCAGAGAATCATTGAAGTCAGCTTCCTTATCTGGTACGAATCCTTAAGCTTGTTTTTATTAACTCAAGTAATATTCCAACAATGTTGGCTGTCTCTGACCCTCCACCAAGGGTGTCAATCAGCTATTTTTATATAACCACCGGGTAAGTCTGATGTTTGAAAATATATTTTCATGATAAAATAAATTTGTTCCGTAACCGAAATACAAACCACGCTATTTACAAAGGGTTATTACTTTTAGCGTAGCTGAAATGGCGAGCCATTAGAATTTAACGAGGGTGTATTACCCCCGCGCTAGTTAGCGGGGGGGTAGGGGAGTAGTAGCTAGCTACCCCTCCTCCCCCTCACACACAGGTGAATACCCACTTTCACTTTTGGCTCGGACTGTGACAGACGTCTCTATCTTGGTCCTCGCTTGCAGCCATTGTCTGTTTTGTCTTTTTTTTTTTTTTTTTTTTTTTTTTTTTTTTTTTTTTTTTTTTCCTGTCCAGGCTTGAGCTTTTCCTCTTTTGGGGGGTTCTTCTCTTGCCTTTTTTTCGTGCGACTATGCTCTTGGTGCTGAGCGGTCGCACCTGCAGTTTCGCTCAAGGGGCTGGGCAACTGCAGGAGCTCCTCTTCGGAGGATTGCCCCTTTTAGGTCACTGGCTGACCAGTCTCTTCCACGAAGTGTTTCTCTTTCGTTCGCGAGAGAGTACACTCATAGAGACTCCTCTTCGGAGGTTTCTTCTGTTGCTGTTGGCCTCCCTCGCCGTAAGGCCCTCCGTCCGCCTCGTCGTAAGGGCCTCTCATCTCCCTATAAGGGTGCTTGAGGCGCCTTTTTGAATCTCCGTTTGCAGCCTACAACTTCTTTTTCTCGATCTTCCGTCTTGGTGCAGATGGACAGCAGTCTAATCTCGTCTTCCGACGGGCAACGGTCTTCCCGACGGACAACGGTCTTCCCGACGGACAGCGGTCTTCCGACGGACATCAGTCTCCCGGCGGACAACGATCCCTTCGGGGCAAAGGGTTGCCCCCACGGGGGTTCTTCCCTTGCGTGTCAGGGTTTCCCTGCGCGCCCTTCTGTTCGTCAGCGCTCTCCTGTTCGTCAGCGCTTTCAAGATGATCTTCCCTGCGGTTCCTGTTACGTGCCCTGTGCGCCCACGTTCGCCCTCGCGATCTAGAACTTCGGTTCAGGTCGGGGTCAAGGACTCTTCTTCTTTGCGCAGGCTTCCACGCGTAGCCTTCTGCTCGTCAGCGATCATCAGCTCGTCAGCGATCATCAGCTCGTCAGCGATCATCAGCTCGCCAGCGATCGTCAGCTCGTCAGCGATCATCAGCTCGCCAGCGATCTCCGGATCGCCCACGTGTGTTACAGCTGGCACGCCAACGTTCTCCAACACTTCTGAAGGAACATGGTTCGCCAGCTACCAGCTCAACTGCGGATGCTGATCGCCATCGCGCGACCCTCAACTGCAGATGCTGATCGCCATCGCGCGACCCTCAACTGCGGATGCTGATCGCCATCGCGCGACCCTCAACTGCAGATGCTGATCGCCATCGCGCGACCCTCAACTGCAGATGCTGATCGCCATCGCGCGACCCTCAACTGCGGATGCTGATCGCCATCGCGCGACCCTCAACTGCGGATGCTGATCGCCATCGCGCGACCCTCAACTGCGGATGCTGATCGCCATCGCGCGACCCTCAACTGCGGATGCTGATCGCCATCGCGCGACCCTCAACTGCGGATGCTGATCGCCATCGCGCGACCCTCAACTGCGGATGCTGATCGCCATCGCGCGACCCTCAACTGCGGATGCTGATCGCCATCGCACAACCCTGAACGATTGCCCGCTTACGCATGCTGCTCCTCATCGCACAACCCTGAACGATCGCCCTCTTGCGGATGTTAATCACCATCGCACCCTTTCACGCGATCATTCACCTGCGCATGCTGCTCGCCATCGCACAACCCTGAACGATTGCCCGCTTACGCATGCTGCTCCTCATCGCACCACCCTGAACGATCGCCCTCTTGCGGATGCTGATCACCATCGCACCCTTTCACGCGATCATTCACCTGCGCATGCTGCTCGCCATCGCACAACCCTGCACGATTGCCCGCTTACGCATGCTGCTCCTCATCGCACAACCCTGAACGCTCGCCCTCTTGCGGATGCTGATCACCATCGCACCCTATCACGCGATCATTCACCTACACATGCTGCTCGCCATCGCTTACCGCCAGCGATCTTCTTCACCTACGCGGCAGCACGATCCCTCGCCGTCACGCCCATTCGCCTGCGCGCCCGCGCGATCGCTCGCCTGCGCGCCCGCGCGATCGCTCGCCACCGCGATCGCTCGCCTGCGCGCCCGCGCGATCGCTCGCCTGCGCGCCCGCGCGATCGCTCGCCTGCGCGCCCTCGCGACCGCTCGCCTGCGCGCCCGCGCGACCACTCGCCTGTGCGCCCACGCGACCATTCGCCTTTGCGCGACCGTTCGCCCTCGCGCGACCGTTCGCCCTCGCGCGACCATAGTTCGCGGCGAATTCCACAGCCGGTGGTAGCAGCAGGGACGCGTGCTCCTAGGCGGCACTCGGGATCACCTCCATCCAAGCACAGGTTGGTAGTGCAGGACGAAGACAGGTCAGTACAGCATTCTTCCCACCTTCTTTTCAGGCAGGAACCGTCGTGTCCTCTCCAAAGGATCGCCCGATCCCTTTCACCTTAGCGAGGATTTCGGACTCTGTGTCCTTGGAGCAGCAGACATGGTTTGATCCGCTGGCACGGGCGTTAATGAGGTTTATGAAACCAGCACTCACCGGCCAGGGTAACAAACCAGCGGCTGTCTCTCCTACGCTGAAGAGAAAGAGAGGAGTGGACTTCGTGGTGACTTCCCCCAGGGCGAAGTTGGTTCCCAAGAGGTCGGTCTCGAGGGTCCCCTCTCCTGCACGAGTACTCTCTCCTTCTCCCGCCCTGGAAGGATTTTTGGCGGGGGGGCTTTCCGTTGAAGATTTCTCCATCGGACAAGGGGTGACTGCTTACCTCTTCCTCTGGGAGCTTACCAGGTTCTTTCCCTCCTCGGTTACGGCCCGAGGTTTGGTTCAAGGAAGCTACAGGAAGATCAAGGGTACTTTCCTCCTCTCGAGCTCAGGCACCTTGGCCTTTCGTCGTTAAGTATCTACTTGCGGACAAGCTCGATGTTGTACCATCTGGACGCACTGACTGAAGGCTTCCTTCGGGTGTCTCATCTGTGGAGGTCAACGACCTCAGACACCCTTCCATCCTTGAGAAGAGTTTTGTCTTTGCCCAAGGACAGAGACTTAAACATCTGCTGTGCGGAGTAAATCGACTTCCGGTTTCACTCCTCCAAGGCGCTTTCTTCCAGACTCTGCAGGGCTCCAGCTCCCTTTTCTTTCAACCACGTCGGCCTAAGTTATCGGCTACGACAACTGGGACAAGGTGTCCAATTGCAGTTTCCTCCTGTCAGGAACAGATGGCACGGGAGACTCCCCCGGGGGGGCATAGTCCTAAAAGGAGTTCACGAACTCTAGGATTGCAGGTTTTTTCGCTGGGAGGATGCTTAAGGTTACTCATCCGAATGACAGCTTCCCGATGCCCATTCCCGCACAATCTCTGTGAGTAGCCAAGGATATCGCGCCTGCCGTCTCTGTCAGCGAATTCAGTGTCTCTGAACCTCTATGCCATAGCATCAGCAGAGTTGCCCGGTTGGGCAGAATGATCCATACCTTAGGCGAAGGTCTTCCTTAGGATCATCGACGGCTTCACCCCCGGCCCCCTCAGTCGATCCTTTCTTGTAAGGAAGGATCTGAGAGGGGATGCCCATAGTCGACCTCTCAGCCCTGATCAAGTTTGTCGAACAAACTTCGGCCAGCGTAGACCAGCAGAATCGATCAGACTGGTAACGAGGCGACAGGACTCCTTTAACCCTGGATCGGAAGGACGGGTACTTTCAGTTTCCATTCCATCCATCTTCCAGGGTGCTCGTCGAATTCAGCCTAAACTGCAAGTATTCCTGCTTATGATGCAGTGTGGCTATCCCGCCGTGGCATAGCAGGTTTGTTTCCCCAGAGAACTCTCCCTGCCTTCCTCTTGGCCGCTCAGGTGCAGACTTCCGCCTCCTCTGCTGTTTGGAGGGCTGGTCAACTCCGGTAGGCTCGGGTTTCGACCTTCTTCAGCGCCGGGAAAAGCTTCCGAATGCTGACCATGAGTGTGGGCTCATGGTATTTTGCTTGGAGCCTTCTCTTCCTCTGCCTCAACATCTGGAGTATCTGGCCATGATATTGAGTCAACCGCCTTACCACGTTGGAAACCCCGCTTCTCGTCCGTCCAGCGAGGTTAAGCAACGTCGGTACTTGGATGGGTGACCACCTGGGGACGCCAGATTCTGTTACCACATCCTCCGAGCCTTCCTTTCGGTTCACCGTGGCAAGACTGAGGAGAGTCGCAGTACCTGTTCTCAGTCAAGCAGAGTTTTCAGCCCTACCTTGGAACGTTTCCTAGTTCTTCTTTCCTCATTGACCCGTTTATAGTCCGAACGGTCGCCTCAGGATAAGTTCCATGTGGGGCGATCCAAGTTCCGGTGGCTTCAGGCAATGTTTAACCGGACTCCCTGGCCCTATGGGACCAGCGGAACTATTAAACCTGCAATGGGTGTTGACCTATGGAGCCTCTTGATGGTAGTGGATATTCTCGTCCTTTCCCCACATTCTTGATGCGGTTCTCGGACTCGTCAAAGGAAAGGGGGGGGGGCATGTTCCGGTCCAGGCCTATGGTCAAGACCTGAAGGATACCTCTCCATCATTCAGGCAGGCTTAAGGGCCTTAGTCTGGCCCCTCTTCAGATCCTACCGCTCCTGCCAAGTCGCCCCGTTGCGTGTCGACTTCATGCTAACCAGCAGGGGACGCATTTTCACACCTTCACATCTTGCAGTAGAGATATCGGGATGATTGAGATTCTCTCAATTCCACCATCGGCTCTCTCATTCCAGGCAGGGGAATGTGTCTCTCAGACTATCCGAGCAGAGCCTCATAGAGAGAGTGTACCTAGGGGTCTTTGACCTTGGGTAACCAGCAAGTGCTGGTCTGGGGGACCTGATCGCGACAGCTTGGAACCTCAAGCTTCCGCTAGTTTTCCCCCCAGTCTCAGACCCCGAGACTCTGGCAAGATGCATTCCGGTGATGGTGGGACAACTTCGACGCCTGCGTCTTCCCTCCTTTTTGTCTGCGGACAATGGGTCTCAACAAAACCAGGTTGTCTGTCAACCTTTCAATGGGAGAGCTCCACTGGGACTATGTGCAGAACGGTTTCTGGACCCTCTGCTTCCCCTGACGGAACTCCCGGGAGAGCTTCTCCCACGGCGCAGACTACTCAAGCAACCACACTGCGACATCTCTCCCGAACCGGGGCGTCGCTTCGGCTTCATGCCTGGAGACACTACGCTTCCTCCTCTAGAAGAGACAACCCGCTACAGTCGCGGTACGGAGGTCGCGTCATCTGCGATAGTCATCCACAGGGGTCTCCCAGGCAAAGTGAAGAGTCTAAGGTGGTTGGTGCCGTGGGAGATATACCTCTTCCCGTGAGGCCTCTTCTCCAGCAATAACGGTCTTATTGCCTTTCGGCGGGAGGAAACTCCTTTCTGCTCTTGGCAATGAAGCCTGTCGCTCAGCCTTTCCCTGACCTTCAGGCTTAAAGGAATAACTTTTTCCTGCCCGCTGGATCTATCCTCGCTCATGCGAAGCTACGATCGTCCCTGCCCTTGTCGGAGGAAGACCTCCAACTTGGAGCATGGCTCGGACTTTTAGTCCTTTAAGAGATCTTCTCAAGACCCTTTTACGACAGGCCTCGGATTGTATTCCGCCCTGGGTCTTCTGCTCACTCTGGCCACGGCCAGTGTGTAAGCAATCTTCTTGGTCTCTTACTACTCCCCCCCTTTCTAAGGAAGAGGGGAAGGCAACATTCAGGCTCGCTCCTGAGTTGTTGGCTAGACTCAGAATCTGAGGGTCCCGACCCTTCGGTCCGATTCATTCAAGATTTTGAGTCTCCATTCTGTGTCTGATGTCCCAAGACCTTCTCTTTCTTGCCAGTACAGGAATCAAGAGGTTAGCGCTGGGAACAGCTGCAGTTTGGCCTCAGTTGCAGCCGATTTGGGAACACAAGGAGGACATGGGGGGAGAGTCACCAGTATACCTCTTCAGCCCGGACTCAAGGACATTCATCTCGACCTGTCTTCAGACCCTCCCCCGTCACGTCGCCCTACAGCACGATGTTAAATACATCGCAACGTCCCTCGCCTTCGAGTAATACTACTCTGTGACGCAGGTGCTACAAGCTGGAGTCTGGAAGCGTCTGATGACCTTCGCAGCCCGCTTCCTGCAGGGCGTGACCCACAGGAGTCTCGATACGTTTTCTATCGCTCTGTGGTGGCTACACAACAGCTGGTCTAACCTCAGGCTCCTTTTTGGACAGGTAGCAGAAGGTTGAGGGCATTGTTATCAGGTTTTAGTCTGCATGAACGAAAGAAGTATGTCTGGCCCTTACTTCTTTCTTCATCATCCCCTCTACGGGGAAGCAGCATCCTGGTCTCTGCATAGCTGACCTCGAACCTCTGCAGGTAAACCATGCTTCCTTGTGTTCCGAGTATTGAGTCAATACTGTCGCGTCCCCCATACCCTGACGAGGTGGTATTGGGAACGTCTTAACCCAGAGTTCCTTCTGGAACTCCAGGTCAACTGCCTAAGACGGGTCACACTTCTTCCTTCACACACAAGCTTACGTAGGCCACATGGTTCCTTGCGGTGCAAGGAACTTGTGAGGTGCAGGGACTCCTTTTCTCGAGTGCGACTCACTCGGATTCTGAGTCCCCGGGTAAAGCCAAAGCCAGTATGGCTGGGGACTTTCCACCCTTCCTAAGGGATAAGTCACCCTTTGTAAATAGCGTGGTTTGTATTTCGGTTACGGAACAAATGACAAATTCGAAGATAATTTGTATTTTTCCTAACCATACAAACCTTAGCTATTTACACATATTTGCCCGCCAGCCCTGTCCCCCAAGACAAGTCCTACCTCTAAGTGAAAGTGAGTATTCACCTGTGTGTGAGGGGGAGGAGGGGTAGCTAGCTACCACTCCCCTACCCCCCCCGCTAACTAGCGCGGGGGTAATACACCCTCGTTAAATTCTAATGGCTCGCCATTTCAGCTACGCTAAAAGTAATAACCCTTTGTAAATAGCTAAGGTTTGTATGGTTAGGAAAAATACAAATTATCTTCGAATTTGTCATTTTTGAACATAATTACCCGGTGGTTATATAAATCTAATTCCCCCCTCCTCCCCTCTAGAGACCTATGGGCATGGAAGATCTGAGGAATCATGGAATGGTTCTAGGTACCTCGCGTGAGAGGGCACTGGTGGTACACCTGGCTACTCTATCTGCGATTGCCGCGAGTTACGAATTTCTGCCGGATGTCAGGGACTAAAGCTATTTTTATATAACCACCGGGTAAGTATGTTCAAAAATTTATTTTATTATGAAAATATCATTTGTTCCAACACGAATACTTACCTTCGAACTACTTTCTTTAGGAGATCACTGGTTATCTCTCTCTTCGACCGGAGTTTTTAAATAGATACCCCCCCTCCGCTCCGCGCTCTCAGTAGCTCTTACCCCCGGCATCCAGGAATGTGCCCCGAGGGTAGGATTAACGGCAGGTCGCCCGTTAGTCGGGTCACGTTCCTCATTAAGTTCTCTGGTCGAGAGAGGTGAACATCTCTCGCTCTCGTATCTCTGTCGATCCTTTGTATGCGTTTTTTCCCAAGTGTTCCTGTGCGTTCACTTTTCAACCATGTGCTTACCCAGTGTTTAATTCATTTCCTTAAGTGCTTGTGTCGTGCGTTATGGAGCAGTAATCCTTGATTTCCTTCGAGGAATTAATAGCTGAAGGGAACAATTTTTACAATAAATCATTCTTCCTCCCCTTATCCTCTGTGTTAGCCGTGTAGGGGCAGCTTATGTTCCCCTACAACCACGTGTCAGGACTACTAGTCCTGGAACGTAGTGCAGTGAGTGCACTTCGGCACCAAGAGGAAGAATACATCCAAGAGGCTCATAGGAAGACGAGCCTCTCCTCGCCACTTACTTCCCGATGCCTCGTCGAATAGAGATTCTTATACAGCCATCTTCCCCTACCCAGAGTAGGGGACGAGGTGAGTCAGTTGCGGGGAAGTGCCCATTGCTCTTCCCCAGGAGTTTGAGTGGGTGCGGTATAGCACCAAGAAGAAGTAGGTGACGAAGGGTTCGCCTAAGAAGACTAGAGCCGGGCGTCTCGCCTGACAGAGCGTCCCTACCACCCTCTCCTACCCAGAGTAGGAGACGAGGTTGGTCTTTTGTGGAGAAGGTAACTCCTAAGAAGTAGTTCGAGGTAAGTGCTACTTTCGAGAGTGTGTGGGGAGACGGAGTCCTGGTGCAAGCAGGCCACGTCTCCTCTGATGACCCCATGTGGGGAAAAAATGTCCCTAATTCTTCTCCAGTCTCTTTGGTGTATTTTTCAGTCTCTTCTACAGCCGAGGGCCTCGCCGAGAAGGAGCCTCCCAGGTCTGTATTGCAGTGTTCCCCGGACCGGCAGCCCAGGGTTTTTTCTCACCACGAAGGCCATCCTCCAGACGCAGATATAACCCTCGCAGGGAGAAATGCGAGAAGGCCTTTTCAGGCAGGCGTAAGGCCGCGAAGCTTCCGGTTTACCCCGCCAGCGGGTGTAACCGGGCTTCTTTACGGGCAGCCTGGCCGAATCAGCACAGCTGGTTCGGCCCTCGGACTTAAAGGAACTGTTCCCTCCGTCGGGTCAGCCCACGGGGATCCGCGTCCGCGTCCCCCAGAGAGAATACACGGACGGTAGTCCTCGACGGTACGGCGATGCCGGTTCTGACCCCCGAACCGGGTGCGGAGCTCCCGCCGGGGAAGACCGGTACCACCGCAAGGGAGTGCCTGGTATTCCAGAACCGAAGCGCCCGATGGGGAGTGCCCGGTGACCCGGCTCCTCGAGATCAAGCCGTAGGAAGGACTCTACAGGTAAGCGTAATTCCCCGAAACCTCCGGTTCACCCCGCCCAGCGGGGGGAAACGCGCTTCTTGTCGGGCGGCCTGGCCGAACCAGCCCAGCTGGTGCGGCCTTCGGGTCGGAAGGAACGGTTCCCGCTGTCGGGTCAGCCCACGGGAACCGCATCCTCGGCACCCAGAGCCCTTGGGCGGACGAGAGTCCCCGCTGAACCAGCGTTGCCTGCGTTAACCCAGGCCCCTGGTGCGGACGTCCCCACAGATGAAATCCAGTACCTCGGCAGGACGGCGCCCCTGGCCCCAAAGAGCTAGACGCCCAGTTGGCGTGCCCGGTAACCCAGCTCCCCGGCCCCAAGCCGAGACCTCGGCTGACGGAGGGGAGGGTTCCCTGACGGAGGACTCTGTCTATAGGAGAGTGGTTAGCCTTTTCAGAAGGCACCACAAAATAGCGGAACCTGCGGCTACGGATGTAGTTTCCTGGAAGTCAAGCCTTTTGAGGATCATGCAGACTCCCTCCCAACCTAAGACGTCCCTAGCACTTCCTCTAGCCCGAGATCTAGTCCTAGAGCAGGAGTATCTCGGCAAGGTAGTGGCCAGCAATGCTGAGGCCCCCAAAACCCAGAGGTCCTCAAAATTGCTCCAGGTCCTCAGACCCCAAGGCAAAGTCTATGTACCAGCGGGACGACGCCCAGGCCCCTTAAGGTGGAGTCAGCAGTAGACATCCTTAGTCAAGGCGTTTCAGATGGTAGAACCTCTTCGGCCCCAGTCTGTTTCTCGCCAGCAGAAGCCTCCATGATGGAGAAAATGTCGAGGGACTTAGTAAACGTCTCCTCTTGGCTGGACTGGTGGGCTTCCACTTTGGTAGGTGTACAAGCCTCCTTCGACCCCGAGGACCCTGACCAGCAAGGCCTACTGAGGGACCTCTTTACCTCCGGGGGTAAAACCCTTAAGTTTTGACATATCAGTCTCTCGCACTAACAGCTAACTGGGTGCTCTGGAAGCGAGACACTGTTCTGGCGAAGGTGTCTCGGAAGGTACCAGACAGGGAGGCGCGAGCCATTCGCAGCCTTCCCCTGTGGGGAGAGTCTTTGTTTCCTCTGAAGGAACTAGAAGCCATAATGGAGAAGGTCTTGAAAAAGAAGGAGGCTAACGTCCCCAGACCTACGACTCCTAGGAGACCGCCCTATAAGAGGTCCGTCTCGGATAGTGCCGCAAAAACCGAGCCTCTACCAGCACTACGAGGAGAGAGGCCCCCCTCTTCCTCCTGGTCCACAACCCCTCAGCCCCCCCCCCCCCCCGCAGGGGAGCGCCAGCGCCCTCAAGCTCCTTCAGGTCGGGTTACTCCGCCTCTAGGAGAGGCAGATCAGGCCGCCCCTCTAGAAGAACAGAGCCTTGGACAGTGTCTGTATTAAAGGAGGGCTACAGACTTCCGTTCCTAAACAGAACCACCCCCGCTTATTCCGGCCAACCGGACAGAATGGCTAGCTCCCAAAGACCCCTTAAAGAGGACCGCCCTTCAAGAGGGGGGTATCGTCCATGTTAGAGAAGGGTGCCATGGAAGAAGTTCTTCTCCCAGGGCCAGGTTTCTACAGTCGCCTGTTCCTAGTGGAGAAAGCGCCGGGGGGTGGAGACCGGTTATAGATCTGTCAGGTCTCAACAAGTTCGTCAAGAAGACGGACTTCAAAATGAACACCCCGAAGTCAGTCCTGCTGTCCTTGAGGGAGAAAGATTATATGATGACCATCGACCCCAAGGACGCATACTTCCAGATTCCGGTCCACACCTTGGGTCGAAAGTTCCTCCGGGTGAAATGGGGTTCCCAGATCCTGCAATTCAGGACCCTTTGCTTTGGTCTGTCAACAGCGCCCCAAGTGTTCACGAGAGTCTTCACGGCTGTCTCAGTGGGGGCTCACGAACGAGGCATTCGCCTTATCAGTTGCCTGGATGACTGGTGGCTTCTTTCCGCCTCAATGGTCCTCTTGGAGGAACAAGGGAGAAGTCTCCTCCAGTTTTGCAAGGATATGGGGATCATAATCAACCCGAAGGAGTCAAATCTATCCCCATCCGCCAGAATGAACTACTTGGGAATGACATTAGACATCATTCGGGGAAAAGTTTCCCCTTCGGAGGCCAAGATAAGAAACCTCAGGCACATTAGTCAGCCGTTCCTGTCAGAACACCCCAGGAGGGCGAAAGACTGGCAGAAGCTGATAGGTCACCTGGTCTCATTGGAGAACCTAGTTCCCCAAGGGAGGGTAAGGCTCAGATCCATCCAATGTAATCTCAAGAACCTCTGGTGCCAGACGGATTCACAGCAGGTGCTAATCCCAGTCCTTCCAGACACGAGACCCTCCCTAGAATGGTGGCATTGCCAGTCGAACTCACTCAAGGGGACGCCCTTCGGGACCGGCCCTCCCAAGTTACTACTGTTCACAGACGCCTCCAACCAGGGATGGGGAGCCCTTCTCCTCGACGAAACGGCACGAGAGACCTGGTTGGAAGGGGAGAGGCAACTCCACATCAATGTCCTGGAGTTGGAAGCAGTCCAGAAGGCGTGCCTACACTTCGCAAGTCTGCTAAAGGGAAACACCGTGGCGTTGATGTACGACAACGCCACGGTAGTGGCATACATAAAGAAGCAGGGTGCTTGTAATCGAAGGAGTTGTGCGATCTCACCATAGAGATTCTAGTTTGAGCGGAAGAAAATCAGGTGGTGATGTTAGAAAGGTTCATTCCCGGGAAGAAAACATTCTGGCCGACGGCCTCAGCAGAATGGGCCAGATAGTAGGGACAGAATAGTCCCTTCTCCCAGAAGTAGCCAAGCTCATCATTCAACGCTGGGGTTCCCCGGTGATTGACCTCTTTGCAACAACCTCAACGCCCAACTCCCAGTCTATTGCTCCCCTGTACCAGACCCGAAAGCAGCCTTAGAAGACGCTTTTCAGCACAAGTGGGACAATCTGGATGTGTACGCCTTTCCCCCTTTTCACGTTGATAAGACAAGTGCTCAACAGAGTAAGGACGGCCCGAAACCTAAAGATGACTTTGGTAGCGCCCTGGTGGCCGGAGAGAGAGAGTGGTTCACGAATCTAAAAGACCTATCGGGTCAACCGCCGTGGCCTCTGTCCTCCAGGTCAGACCTTCTGCACCAGCCTCACTTTCTCAGGCTCCACGACAACCCACTCTCCCTACGTCTTCACGCCTGGAGACTATAGAGCGGCTCAGGAAGAAAGAAGGATATTCTTCCTCCACGGCTAAGAGAATGTCTCTATACCTGAGAAAGTCGTCAGGCGCGGTCTACCAGACAAAATGGGCCTCCGTCACGAAGTGGTGCTCTGAGAGGCACATTAGACCTCTTAAGGCCTCTGTCCTATACATAGCAGTTTTTCTGGGGTTTTCTCAGGGACAAAATAGGGATGTCAATCCCAGCCATAAAAGGAGTTCGGGCTGCCTTAGGCCAAGTCTTCCTCCTGAAGGGCATCGACCTGGGGGCCTCGAGACACATAGCGATGCTTGTCAAAAGCTTCGAGCAGTCTTGCCCCCCTCAGGCGAGGAGGGTGCCCCAGTGGGACTTAGACAAGGTCCGAAAGATGCTGTTTCGTCCCCCCCTTTGAACCCTTGAAGGATATTGTGGACAAAGATCTCACCCTCAAGGCCGTCTTCTTGCTGGCCTTGGCGTCCGCTAAGAGAGTGGGAGAGATCCATGGTTTGTCATACGACGTCTCTCACTCAAAGGGGTGAAAAGAAGTATCCTTCAAGTTCGTGCCTTCTTTTGTGGCCAAGACTCAGAACCCAGCAGTCTGGGACCCGAGGTTTGAAGGTTTCTCGATTCCTGCCATCCCTATGACAGGTAATGCAGAAGACTTAAAATTGTGCCTAGTGCGAACAATTAGAAAATACCTGGAAAGGACAGCGCATCTCCGACCGGATGTCGAGAGCCTCTTCGTTTCCACGGGTAATAATAAGAAACAAGTTTCCAAAAACACAATCTCCTTCTGGTTGAGACAGGTGATCGCCAGATCCTACAAGGAAGCTGCCATAGCAGTGCCAGGCACTTCCAGACCTCATGACATCAGGGGCCTGAGCACCTCCTTAGTCTTTTGAGAAAAACATGGCAGTAGGGCAAATCCTGCGAGCAGGTTCTTGGTCGAGCCAGTCAACCTTTACTGCCCACTACCTCAAGGACTACTCAAGAAAATCCTTGGACGGGTACTCCATTGGAACAGTCATCTCCGCCCTCCAAGCGGTGTAACGGTAAACCCCAGGCACATTCAAGACTAGCGACCGGTAGGCACAAGTGCGGTTTTCCTACCTCCTACCCAGTTGCTTACTTGCCTCTTCGGGGAGTACCGTCTGTTCCCAGAAAATCACACATTCTTCACGACTACACGTCGAGAAGAAACGTCGAAAGAAGTTTTCAAAAGGTGAGTTCCTAGACACTAACGCGAATTGTTTGAATAGTTACCCTCGCTTCCGCTCTCTGGTAGGTCTCGTTATCCTGAGGCCTGTTGGCCTCCACGACCGGGTCATTGGGTCAGATTGGCACTCCCGCCTCCTAAAGTGTAAGTCTCCTAAAGAAAGTAGTTCGAAGGTAAGTATTCGTGTTGGAACAAATCAAAAATTTTAAATAATTTTTATTTTTCCTAACATACTTACCGAGAACTACTTTCGGGTAATGGCCCTCCCTTCCTTCCCCGAGTGCCTTCTTCCCTTACTAGCATGATGCTAATGCAATAGAACTTAATGAGGAACGTGACCCGACTAACGGGCAACCTGCCGTTAATCCTACCCTCGGGGCACATTCCTGGATGCCGGGGGTAAGAGCTACTGAGAGCGCCGGGGGGGGGGGGGGGGGTATCTATTCAAAAACTCTGGTCGAAGAGAGAGATAACCAGTGATCTCCTAAAGAAAGTAGTTCTCGGTAAGTATGTTAGGAAAAATAAAAATTATTTAAAATTTTTGATTTTATGTATACTTAGCCAGACACTTGGTCTTTCTTATATAGGGGAGATAATTTAACATTTGTTTTCACATACTGTACTGTAATGGTTCTTTCCTATCTTGTAGTAGTATTGGTTAATCCACCATGTAAGTAAATTCTCTCTCTCTCTCTCTCTCTCTCTCTCTCTCTCTCTCTCTCTCTCTCTCTCTCTCTCTCTCTCTCTCTCTCTCTCTCATTTCTGTAACTTTTACTTACATCCCTATTTCTTCGTGCATTCCAGACAATGGATGAACCAGATGCTGATATGAAAGCAGAGGCAGGTGTAGAAGGAGAGGGAGGAGGAGTCAGATACCAAGACCCATTCCTGCTGCCGACGGCCGTTCTCCTGGCCCGCCGGGAAGTGGCGTCTAGGTTCCCCCAGGCCACTGTGAATCAGCTACACCGAGTGACAGAGGAAACGCTGGTTTATCGTGAATATTCGCAGACTTCGTGTCAAATTCCAGGATCGCCAAAGTCAACATTTTTGATGGTTTTTAGCCCTGATGGGTAAGGCGTACTCGATAGATTTGCCGTTTGAATTTTTTTTAGCATAGACGAGCAAGTGAAAATTTCTGTAATCAGATTATCCAACTTGTAGTATTTATATATATTGAGGTGATAGCTATTCTTATCTTTATTTGTTATAGATTTAGTTAAATTCACAAGTATTTCAGTTTTAAGTGTGTAGCAAGATTTTTTCTGCTAAATTTGAGGTTGGACAGTCAAGAAACCAAATTTATTGTAATACAGTATGTAATATGTTCATTTGTTTAATTAGGGACATATTAGTATCTTTATTAAAAGCATCATGCTTTCATTACATTCCTATGACTGGTGGATAAAATTAGAGAGCTTTATAGCATTTTAGTTAAGTCAAATATTTGCATTCCATATTGCTGTGAAACTTTCTAGCTATTACTCCATTGTGCAACTGTGGAATTTTCCACAAAGTGGAACTTTATTATTAAAGGACCGTTTAAATCAAATTGCCGTGCCATAGGGTGCAAAATTTTCAAGTCAAATTATTTGGAACCATACTGCTAGTGGATATATCCGAGAGATTTTATGTGATCCACTATAGGTTAAGGTGAGATGAAATATAGGAGGAAACTTTGCTGATTATATCAAATTACTCGTGTATCAGTGCCTGAAGAACTATAGTACCTGTAATTATGAAGTATACAGTCTTTCGCTTACTTAGGTTAGATTATTTTATTGCAGCTATAAATTAGTTTATAATAGGTAAATTTAGAATTTGGTTTAAATATGTTTTATGACTGCTTACCATAGCCTCAGTTTCTTTTTTTTTTTCGTCTCAGTACGGTATACAGTATTTAAAAATTACCGAATTAACTTTGCAGGTCTAAAGTTGCTTCAACACATGGCGATCATAATATTTATGTAAGTGAAGTTAAGACAGGCCAATGCATTTGCACCCTGGAGGGCCATCCACGGACCCCGTGGTGCATAGCATTTCATCCGGCTTCCAATGAAATCATCGCTTCGGGCTGCCTTGGAGGTGAAGTCCGAGTGTGGGATCTAAAGGTGAGTCCTTTGAACGTAACCTACTTTGGTTAAGTTCATAGTTCATTTTGGTTTGTTACTTTTTTGGAGGAAATAATGTAGCCGGAATTTGGTTGCGTGAAGGGACAGATTTGTTGCTAGATTTGCTTCATTGTATCTCTCAAAACTGCTTGCCAAACTGAATCCGTAAACATTATTGTATAGTGTACAGGTATTTAACCCTTTTACCCCCAAAGGACGTACTGGTACGTTTCACAAAGGCCATCCCTTTACCCCCATGGACGTACCAGTACGTCCTTGCAAAAAAATGCTATAAAAAATATTTTTTTCATATTTTTGATAATTTTTTGAGAAAATTCAGGCATATTCCAAGAGAATGAGACCAACCTGACCTCTCTATGACAAAAAATAAGGCTGTTGGAGCAATTTGAAAAAAATATACTGCAAAATGTGCTGGGAAAAAAATAATCCCCTGGGGGTTAAGGGTTGGAAATTTCCAAATAGGCTGGGGGTTAAAGGGTTGATATCAGAAAGCCATATTTGTAATTTGTTGTTAGATTTTTTAAAGTATGGCTATAATTTTAAGTATGATAATTAATATTGAGGATACGTATAATAATTGCCTCTTGTGTATTTAATATATGGCTAAATGAAAATCATCTTTCATTTTTAGTTTCATCAAAATACTTATCCCTACATGTACGCAAACCCTCGTCCTTTTATAGGAGTACTGTATGTTTTCATCATAGCTGGAACTCAGCTGTTAAAATTCAACGAGGTGTCGATAGTTACTGGGGGGTGGCGGGTAAGTTCTACCCCCTCACCATCACACTGAGTACCCAATTTGTTTTTGTACCTGTCATTCTTAATGGGCTGTTTTGATATTCTACTCTTTTATTTTAGATAAATTGATTAGTAGATCATCATGTAAGATGGATATTTAGGAAGAAGTGAAATTTTGTAGTATTTGCCTGATAACTGTAACAGATGACAGTTGTCTTTGCAACTTGTTGATATCCACAATCTTAGAAAGCATTTCTATTTGCTGTTTATTCCCTCGCTAGTGTGGCCTCATAGTATCAATGTAACCCTGAGAAAGTTGGTTTTCTTTAGACCTCAAGTGCTTGGTCAAAGGAAGCAGTTTCTGATGCCACCAAGTCTACACTTAGGGCCCTTGTCCTTTCTTCTATCCTTCTTTGGAAAGGCATGAAGGATGCATCACCTGGTTTAGTGGTCTCTTCATACAGTTCCTGTAATTGCTTTCCTATTTGGAGTGTTGCCACCATTCTGAAGGACACCTTTTCTAGGCCATGATTCTGGGGAAAGGTGAACTTATGATCATTCCCATCACTGACACAGACTACGAGCTTTGATTACATTCTCTCCCCTCAAGACTGATTTCCTTGCACTTGTTCTCCACAATTATCGTTTCAAGTAGGATTGATCATCCGCAGCTATTTCATGCTTGGAAACCTGACGAACAAAAATTACATTTGCTTTTCAGACAATTGTGAAGTTTGAGTCTCCTGAGAACTACCTTGACATGAAGGTCTTTCAATAATAAGCTTTAGACAGGCCAACTGTCCCACCCTCCAAACAGTTCACTCGGGTATTCACTGTCATTTCAACTTCGGCTTATGTCATTGGAATCCGTTTTCTTCAATACCTGAATATCTAGCTGAACCCTTCTTCCTCTCGTAGGTAACAGCTTCAGTATCGAGAGAGGCTGCTCAAACAATTATTGTCGTTAGAGAATCTTGTTCCATGTGTTTATTCAGATGCCACGCGCCACTTAGTACTCAGACCTGCTAATTCTCCTAGTCAAGGTACCGAGAAAATTACCCTGGTGGCCCAACTTACTTCCCCATCCCCACCTGTGTAGGTGTCACAGTGTGGTGATATCCCTGTCACTTCACGGTTGGTGACAATCCAGCACTACACTGGAGATGTCTAGAAATCTCGGTAACTCCTGCCAACGTGTACCAGGCAATGTCGGCCATCTTCTTCGATTGGTGCTGTAGAAGGAGTAATTCTGCGGTCGGAACCTTTCTGCAGCAGATGGCAATTTTCCTTAATTACCATCGCCAAGAGAAGCTCTACTAAGTCTCAGTAGTAAGAGGTTATTGCTCATCCTTGAGCCTGGTCTTTATACTGAAGGACATGGATCTTTCCTTTTCACCAGAGTTTCTATGCTTGTGAGGAGCTTCCAGTGGTTGGATTATCCAGGAAACTTGAATCGCCACCTTCGTGGGACATCGTCCCAGTTCCCCGATCCTTTCAAACCTTAAGGAAAGGATCATGGTCAAAAGGATTGGTTCTACACTAGTCATATAGAAGAACCTATCATTGAGTCAAGTGCTAAAGGCTGGAGGGTGGAAATGCTAGACCACCACCTCGGCTCACTTTCAGTGGGTAAACTCGCAAGTCCTTGAATACATTCTCACTGGGACCTGTGGTAGCTTCTCAGCAAGTTGTGTAGCAAACATAGCTCCTTTATAGGCAATTTTTCTACTTTTCCTTCCTCTCTTTAAGGATTCACCTGTCTTGCCATTCACTGGATCAGACGTTGATGCAGGTAAGCTTCCTTACCGAGCAATTTTTCTGTTTCTAGAAATAGAAGTATCTCGTCCTTCCTCCTTGTAAAGGAGAAGATGAACACAAATGTGGACATCCCCATAACTTGTTTGAGCAAGCTTTTCTAGGAGGACACACCTAAATCAAACCATTGTGCTCTAGTCAAGGGTTGTGCCATATTCTCTATACCATGGTTTTCCACTGTCTTGGGTTAGAGTTCGCTTGCTTGAAAGTACACTTAGGCACACTCTTCTATCTAATTTCTCTTGTTTTGTTAAATTTTTATAGTTTATATAGGAAATATTTATTTTGATATTAATGTTCATAAAATATTTAATTTTTCCTTGTTTCCTTTCCTTACCGGGCTACTTTCTCAGTTGGAGCCCCTGGGCTTATAGCATCCTGCTTTTCCAAATAGGGTTGTTATTTAGCAAGTAATAATATTAATAATAAAACCCTGTTAGGATAGAGGTTTATCAATGGCACTCTGTCTTCAAACAGAAACCTAGCCTATCACAGGAGAATGTTTTCTCAGGTGATTGGAGCTGGATAGGAGTCAACACTTTCGCACCTCCTTAGGTCGAATGTGCGGAGATCCCAAGATTTTAAATCATCCAGTTTGGTTGTAAGGAGTTTCCACCATAGGATAAGTTTCCCATTAAAGGATAAAGGTTTTTATGTTTGTTTGAACAAATCATAAACGTGAGTCCTTTAAGTTATACTTCTTGCTTCAACCACCCCAAAAGTCCTATGTGAAGTCAAATTGGGTCTTATATTTTTATGAAAAGGATTCTTTATTTATTGGAATCTTATTTTTTGAGTCTATGGCAAATGAAGGTTAAATTGGATTCTTTTGTTACTCAAAAACTGTAATAGTTACAAGTTTATTTTATCAAGATAGGCACTTCTCCAGATTGAAAATTGCTTTGAAACATTCATGGTAATGGGATAAAACTCTGGTTTTTGAAAAAAAAAAAAAAAAAAAGGCATACTATATACTAAATGAGTGTGCTGTGCTGTGATTGGACCTACTGTATGTAACCAATGCTTTTATATTTCCAAATAAAGTGCATTCACGTTTAGAAATTTATGAATGTACATACGTACATACATATACCATGGCACTTCCCCAATTTTGGGGGTAGCCGACATCAACAAATGAAACAAAGCAAAAAGGGAACCTCTACTCTCTACGTTCCTCCCAGCCTGACAAGGAATTCTACCGAGTTCAGCTGGTATTGCTAGGGTGCCACAGCCCACCCTCCCCCGTTATACACCACAGATGAAGCTTCATAATGCTGAATCCCCTACTGCTGCTACCTCCGCGGTCATCCAAGGCACCGGAGGAAGCAGCAGGGCCTACCGGAACTGCTTCACAATCGCTCGCCATTCATTCCTATTTCTAGCACGCTCTCTTGCCTCTCTCACATTCATCCTCCTATCACCCAGAGCTTTCTTCACTCCATCAACCCACCCAAACCTTGTCCTTCCTCTTTATGAATGTACCATAATTTAAGTGACAAAAAATAAACCATGTAATTACTTGATTCACAACTAAAGTTTTTGAGCTACAGAATCAGGAATATTTGTGTTCTTTTGTCACCATCATTATTCAACAGACTTGTAAACTTCAAGCATTTTACATTATAGCCTGGTTATGCTGAGAACATTTATACAAATTATAGCTTCACAGTACTCTGTATAAGAAAGAGTGGACATATTACACTTTGATTATTATTATTATTATTATTAGCTAAGCTACAACCTTAGTTGGAAAAGCAAGATGCTATAAACCCAAGGGCTTCAATAGGGAGAAATATCCCAGTGAAGAAAGGAAATAAATAAACAATATGAGGAAAAATTAACAATAAAATATTTTAAAAGCGGTAACGACGTCAAAACAGATATGTCATATATAAATGAAAAAACTTATGTCAGTCTGTTCAACATAAAAACATTTGCTGGAACTTGGAACTTTTGAAGTTCTACCGATTTAACTACCCGGTTAGGATGATCATTCCACAACTTGGTCACAGCTGGAACTAAACTTCTAGAATACTTCTAAACAGGGATCATAATTGGTTATACATTTTTATCTCTGTAGTTAATTGTTCCCAGTTTAATAACTAATGTTTTAAAACTTTTTCCTGTTTACAGGGAGGCAGTGAAGTCTGGACTACAGAAAAGGATACCGTCATAGCATCATTAGCATTTCATCCCACAGACCAAGTTTTAGTTATAGCAACCTTTAATGAAATATATTTTTGGGACTGGTTTCAACCTGAACCTTTTGCAACTATATCAACTGGGGATGAGAAAGAAAAAGTTAGGTAAGGAACTAAGACCTGTCCATGTTATTATTATTGTTATTATTATCATTATTATTGTTATTATCATTATTATTGTTATTATTATTATTGTTATTATTATTATTGTTATTATTATTATTATTGTTATTATTATTTTTTCAATATTAAACTTACCCGGTGATCATATAGCTGTCAGCTCTGCTGCCCGACAGAAAAACCTAAGGACGAAATACGCCAGCGATCGCTATACAGGTGGGGGTGTACATCAACAGCGCCATCTGTCGAGCAGGTACTCAAGTACTCCATGTCAGCACAGAACCAATTTTCTCTCTGTCGTGCCACCGGCAAGACCTACTAAATACGCTGTTGTTTTCTGGATTGATTTTCACGTTATTTGGTGAAGTATTCATTTCTGGTTATTAGCTATCGCTGTGCAGAAGTTATCTTCAATACTTCCTTGCATTCTTTTATTGAATTTTGGATTATTTGTTGACGACTTGGATAGATTTTGAATTCCCCCCATTGACTAATTCAAGATGTCTGACCCTTCTCAAGTCCCCAAGTACAGGAAGTGTAGCGCTAGGGACTGTTCAAGGCGTCTTCCGAAGGCCTCTATCGATCCGCACACCATTTGTTCCAATTGTAGGGGTAAAGCCTGTCAATTGGAAGATCGATGTGAGGAATGCGTTGGGCTTTCGGAATTCGATTTTCAAGAATTCCTGAAATATGCACGTAGGCTAGAGAAGGATAGAATCAGGAGGAGTTCGTCTCGCTCAGTAGATTTTTCCTCTCCCCATGCCCCACAACCTATTCCTTCCCCTGTAGTGGTTGCACCCGACCCCCCTGCTAGCTCTCATCAACCTTCGATGGCAGATATGATGCGTGCCATCCAGGCTCTAGGTGAGAGAGTCGAGTCATTGGCGAATGACCGCAATCAACTCATGGCTGACGTCAGGGAGTTGAAAGGTAAGAGTGCAGTGGGAAGTGAAGTGAGTGTTTGTGCAGTGAAAAGTGTCAGTGTTACGCATGAGGGTGCGTCTGTTCGTGCCTGTCGTCCTCCCAGTCCGGGACCTCTTGCAAGCTCCCAAGCCCAAGGGAGAAGCAATGTCGTACGACCAAAGGGTTCGACAGGCTTTAATCAGCGGACAGACGTTCCCTCCGTGGTTTCGGACGTATCTTGCCTAGATCGTCCCACCCACAAGAAGACGAGTGAGCCCGTTCATTCCTCGTCTGCGGAAGAGGTTTCACGCCAGAAACGATGGACCAAGGTCTCACGGCCTCTTAAACGCAAGGTCCCTTCCGAGCAAGTCCAACGGCCCAGGTGTAGCCACTGGGTCAGTTCGGACTCGCTGCAGTCCTCCGATGACTGCACACCTCCTAAGAGAGGCAAAGTGGTACCGCAATAGGCAGTAACTCCGTCTGTTGCCGCACCAGCTGCTGTAGACCCTAAGTGGTCTTTGCTACAGTCTATGCAGACTCAGTTAGCTTCCTTTATGCAGGAGTATCGTGCGGAGAAGGTTGACGCTGCACCCGTTAGCCTACAACCTACCACGGTTGTGCGCCCAGCAGACGCTGAGGCTGCCTGCTCCCTCACTCCAGCTGTGAGAGCTCCTCCACCCATGCGCAGTCGACCCTGCCAGACGCATGTTGACGTTCACCGACGCACGGAACCCTCCGTTGACGTGCGTGTGCTACCACAACAACAGGAGGGTGGAGTTAAGTTGCCGTGTTTTGACGCGGTGCGTCAGCCTCCGCAACCCACGGTGGTCTCCGCTATCCGACCACAGTCAGAAGTAGACGCTTTGCGTCCCCACTCAGCTATGGTTGTTGCCAGTTCTCAGGCTGACCAACAGTTGCATGACGTTGGGTCCAGTGCAGTCACGCATGCACCCGTGCTGCCGGACTCAGCCGTCCAGCTTTTACCTACTCCTTTACCGCTTCCTCCTCAACATTCAGACGATGGACTCTCTGATGATGACGAAGCTGCACATCTTGACGACCAACACTCGGACATCGACGAACTCAAGACCACGCCTCCCTCCTTAGACTTTAGGAAAGTGCTTGCGCTGTTCAAGGATTTATATCCGGATCAGTTTGTGTCTGCAGCACCACGCTCGCCTCCCTCTGAGTTCGCTTTAGGCATGCAGTCAGCAGCACCTGCCTTTACGAAGCTCGTACTCGCGCGCTCGTCCAAGAGAGCTTTAAGGGTACTGGGAGAGTGGTTGCAGTCCAAAAAGCAACTTGGGAAGACAACCTTCATGTTTCCCCCGGCCAAGCTTGCTTCCAGATCTAGCGTCTGGTATGCCACGGGAGAAGTTCTCGGCTTGGGAGTTCCTGCCTCTGCCCAGGGCGACTTCTCAAGTCTGGTAGACTCTCCCCGCAGGCTGGCTATGAGACGCTCCAAGATTTGCTGGACTCCTTCGGATATGGACCATCTTATGAAAGGAGTTTTCCGTGCATTCGAAGTCTTTAACTTCTTGGACTGGTGTTTGGGAGCGTTGAGCAGGAAGACCTCCCCTTCTGATAAGGAAACTTCCATGCTCATTATGTCCTGCATGGACAAAGCCATACGGGATGGTTCTAGTGAGCTTGCGGCTTCTTTCGTGTCCGGGGTCCTCAAGAAGCGGGATCACCTTTGCTCCTTCTTGTCTGCTGGAGTCACCCCATGTCAAAAGTCGGAACTTATGTTTGCTCCGCTCTCGAAGTGTCTCTTCCCTGAAGAGTTGATCAAGGAGATTGCCGCCTCCTTGATCCAGAAAGACACTCATGACCTGGTGGCGTCATCCGCACGCAAAGCCATCCCTTTGCCATCCGTGCCTAGACCCAGGATGGACACTCCAGCGTCAAGGTTCATTCCGCCCTTTCGTGGAAGAGCCTCCAGCAGAGGAGGTGCTCGTGCCGAAAGTCGACGTGGGAGCAAGAAGAAGGGTTCCAAGTCCTCTAGAGGCAGAGTCTGACTGCCTCCTTCTTCAGACAGCAGTGGGAGCCAGGCTCAAGAACTACTGGCAGGCCTGGGAGAACAGGGGCGCAGACGCACAGTCTGTGAAGTTACTCAGAGAGGGGTACAGGATTCCATTCTTGCGCAAGCCCCCTCTAGCAACAACTCCCATCGACCTCTCTCCCAGGTACAGAGAGGAGGACAAGAGGCTAGCTTTACAGCAAGAGGTGTCTCTCTTGCTTCAAAAGGGAGCGGTAGTCATAGTCCGGGACCATCAATCCCCGGGCTTCTACAACCGTCTCTTCTTAGTGGCGAAGAAGACAGGAGGGTGGAGACCGGTGCTAGACGTCAGTGCTCTGAATGTCTTTGTCACAAAGCAGACGTTCACCATGGAGACGACAAAGTCGGTTCTAGCATCGGTCAGGAAGGAAGACTGGATGGTCTCGTTAGACCTAAAGGACGCTTACTTTCACGTCCCCATCCACCCAGATTCCCAACCTTTTCTAAGGTTCGTTTTCGGGAAGGTTGTATACCAGTTCCAAGCCCTGTGCTTTGGCCTAAGCACGGCACCTCTAGTTTTTACCAAACTGATGAGGAATATTGCCAAATTCCTGCATTTAGCAGACATCAGAGCCTCCCTCTATTTGGACGACTGGCTTTTAAGAGCTGCGTCAAGTCGTCGCTGTCTGGAGAATCTAAAGTGTACTCTGGATCTGACCGAGGAATTGGGTCTCTGGTCAATATGGAAAAGTCCCAACTCGTCCCATCCCAAACTATAGTATACCTAGGAATGGAGATTCAGAGTCAAGCTTTTCGGGCTTTTCCGTCGGCCCCCAGAATCAGTCAAGCCCAAGAATGCATCCAGAACATGCTGAAGAAGGACCGATGTTCAGTCAGACAGTGGATGAGTCTGATAGGGACGCTTTCATCACTGGACCAGTTCATCGCGTTAGGGAGACTCCACCTCCGACCCCTTCAATTTCACCTAGCTGTTCACTGGAGAAAGGACAAGACGCTAGAAGCGGTCTCGGTTCCTATTTCCGAGAAGATGAAGTCTTCACTGACTTGGTGGAAGAACAACATTCTCCTCAGGGAGGGTCTGCCACTGGCTGTTCAGACCCCCGACCACCTTCTCTTCTCGGACGCATCGGACACGGGCTGGGGTGCGACATTGGACGGTCGGGAATGCTCGGGCACGTGGAATACGGATCAAAGAACGTTGCACATCAACTGCAAGGAGCTACTGGCAGTTCGTCTGGCCTTGAGAAGCTTCAAGTCCCTCCTTCTAGGCAAGGTGGTGGAGGTGAACTCCGACAACACCACAGCCTTGGCGTACATCTCCAAGCAAGGAGGGACTCATTCGATGACGTTGTACGAGATCGCAAGGGACCTCCTCACCTGGTCAAGAGATCGAAACATATCCCTAGTAACGAGGTTCATTCAAGGCGACATGAATGTCATGGCAGACCGCCTCAGCCGGAAGGGTCAAATCATCCCAACAGAGTGGACCCTTCACAAGAATGTATGCAACAGACTATGGGCCTTGTGGGGTCAGCCTACCATAGATCTGTTCGCAACCTCGATGACCAAGAGGCTCCCAATTTATTGCTCACCGATTCCGGACCCAGCAGCAGTTCACATAGATGCCTTTCTTCTGGATTGGTCCCATCTAGACCTTTATGCGTTCCCCCCGTTCAAGATTGTCAACAGAGTACTGCAGAAGTTCGCCTCTCACGAAGGGACAAGGTTGACGTTGGTTGCTCCCCTCTGGCCCGCGAGAGAATGGTTCACCGAGGTACTGCAATGGCTAGTAGACGTTCCCAGAACACTTCCTCTAAGAGTGGACCTTCTGCGTCAGCCGCATGTAAAGAAGGTACACCCAAGCCTCCACGCTCTTCGTCTGACTGCCTTCAGACTATCGAAAGACTCGAGAGCTAGAGGCTTTTCGAAGGAGGCAGCCAGAGCGATTGCTAGAGCAAGGAGGACATCCACTCTCAAAGTCTACCAGTCGAAGTGGGAAGTCTTCCGAAGCTGGTGCAAGTCGAAATCAGTATCCTCAACCAGTACCTCTGTAACTCAGATAGCTGACTTCCTTTTATACCTAAGGAAGGAAAGATCCCTTTCAGCTCCCACGATCAAGGGTTACAGAAGCATGTTGGCAGCAGTCTTCCGTCACAGAGGCTTAGATCTTTCCAACAACAAAGATCTACAGGACCTCCTTAAGTCTTTTGAGACCTCGAAGGAGCGTCGGTTGGCCACACCAGGTTGGAACTTAGACGTGGTACTAAGATTCCTTATGTCAGCAAGGTTCGAACCACTTCAATCAGCCTCTTTTAAAGATCTCACTTTGAAAACTCTTTTCCTCGTCTGCTTAGCAACAGCTAAAAGAGTCAGTGAGATACACGCCTTCAGCAGGAACATTGGATTTACATCTGAAACGGCTACATGTTCCTTACAGCTTGGTTTTTTAGCCAAAAACGAACTTCCTTCTCGTCCTTGGCCCAAATCGTTCGATATTCCAAGCCTTGCTAATTTGGTTGGAAATGAACAAGAAAGAGTACTATGCCCTGTAAGAGCTCTTAAGTACTATTTGAGGCGTACTAAACCATTACTTGGACAGTCAGAAGCTTTATGGTGCGCCATTAAGAAACCTTCTTTACCTATGTCGAAGAATGCAGTTTCTTATTATATCAGACTTTTGATTCGAGAAGCTCATTCCCATCTGAATGAGGAGGACCATGCTTTGCTGAAGGTAAGGACACATGAAGTTAGAGCTGTCGCAACTTCAGTGGCCTTCAAACAAAACAGATCTCTGCAGAGTGTAATGGATGCAACCTATTGGAGAAGCAAGTCAGTGTTCGCATCATTTTACCTTAAAGATGTCCAGTCTCTTTACGAGAACTGCTACACCCTGGGACCATTCGTAGCAGCGAGTGCAGTAGTGGGTGAGGGCTCAACCACTACATTCCCCTAATCCCATAACCTTTTTAATCTTTCTCTTGAAATGCTTTTTATTGTTGTTTTTTGGGTTGTCCGGAAGGCTAAGAAGCCTTTCGCATCCTGGTTGATTTGGCGGGTGGTCAAATTCTTTCTTGAGAAGCGCCTAGATTAGAGGTTTTGATGAGGTCCTTTAGTATGGGTTGCAACCCTTCATACTTCAGCTCCTAGGAGTCGCTCAGCATCCTATGAGGATCGCGAGGCTCAGTAAGGAAGACGTACTTAAAAAAGGCAGAGTAATTGTTCAAGTCGACTTCCTTACCAGGTACTTATTAATTTTATGTTTGTTATTTTGAATAACTGCTAAAATGAAATACGAAATACTTAGCTCTTAATGTTAACATATATGCTGGTCTCTACCCACCCCCCTGGGTGTGAATCAGCTATATGATCACCGGGTAAGTTTAATATTGAAAAATGTTATTTTCATTAGTAAAATAAATTTTTGAATATACTTACCCGGTGATCATAAATTAAAGGACCCACCCTTCCTCCCCAATAGAGACCCAGTGGGCCGAGGAGAAAATTGGTTCTGTGTTGACATGGAGTACTTGAGTACCTGCTCGACAGATGGCGCTGTTGATGTACACCCCCACATGTATAGCGATCGCTGGCGTATTTCGTCCTTAGGTTTTTCTGTCGGGCAGCAGAGCTGACAGCTATATGATCACCGGGTAAGTATATTCAAAAATTTATTTTACTAATGAAAATAACATATTATTTTTATTACTTGCCAACCCTAATTGGAAAAGCAGGATGCTATAAACCCAAGGGTTCCAACGGGAAAGATAGTCCAGTGAGGGAAGGAAATAAACTTAAACTATGTATGTAATGTAATAAAAAGAAGAATACAAAATATTTTAAGATTAGTAACAACATTAAAAGAGATATCATATAAAAACTATTAAGGGAGACTTATGTCAACCTTTTCAACATAAAACATTCACTGCAAGTTTGAGCTTTGCAAGTCCCAATGATTCAACTGCCTGATTAGGAACATCATTTGACAATCTGGTCACATTTGGAATAAGCCTTCTAGAATACTGTTTAGTATTGAGCCTTATGATGGAGTAGACATGGCTTAATTGTTTTCTGGGTGACAGCAGTGTAGATTCTGATCGTTTGGAATTTTTATCTGTTCTTTATTACAGTGGAGCTCATTTTAGTTATGTGCTAAATATTATGTAGATCCTTTGATTAACCCCTTTGCTACTAAGATATCACTTTTCAACATCCTTTACATATATTTTGCAATATCTTAGAATATCACTTTATACGAGCCATTTTTTTATCAGCCATTACGTTATTGACGTTTTACGTTGACATTGTGTAGCCCTTTGAAAGGTCCCTGTGCCTAGGATTGGGCCTTGAATATTATCTGTATAGGATTGGGCCTTAAATATTATCTGTATAGGATTGGGCCTTAAATATTATCTGTATAGGATTGGGCCTTAAATATTATCTGTATAGGATTGGGCCTTAAATATTATCTGTATAGGATTGGGCCTTAAATATTATCTGTATAGGATTGGGCCTTAAATATTATCTGTAAATACATTCATGATAAGTACTGTATCACATCGACCTAAATCCTCTCATTTACTCATTCCAGGTATGTGAAATTTGATCCACTAGGTCACAAGTTGATTACTGGCATCGCCAACACCTCCAGTGACCGATCACCTCAGGGAGCCAGTAGAATGAGTGGGACAAACTCGTCTCCTCCGCTTTCCAGGCTAGAGTTGGTTGCGCGGGAGATTCGCCTAAGCCATAGATACAACCAGTTGTCTAGTCGCTTCCGAGACCTCATGTCAAGATACGAAGCCCTCACCAGTACAGCTTTGAATAATAATTCGCAAACTACCAGCAGGGTAAAAAGTTTGTTGTTTCTCTTTATAGTGTGCTGTGGTTTGTTTTAACCCTTTTACCCCCAAAGTACGTACTGGCACGTTTCACAAAAGCCATCCCTTCACCCCCATGGACGTACCGGTATGTCCTTGCGAAAAAATGCTATGAAAATTTTTTTTTCATATTTTTGATAATTTTTTGAGAAAATTCAGGCATTTTCCAAGTGAATGAGACCAACCTGACCTCTCTATGACAAAAATTAAGGCTGTTAGAGCAATTTAAAAAAAATATACTGCAAAATGTGCTGGGAAAATAATAACCCCCTGGGGGTTAAGGGTTGGAAATTTCCAAATAGCCTGGGGGTAAAAGGGTTAAATGAAGTGTTATGTGATTGGTTGCTCAATGAAATCTAATTCCCTGTAGCATCATATAGTCAAAACAAGAGCCCCCTGCTCATTCTTACTATTCTGGTCTGGATATTTTTCTGTACCTCAAGCCATCATACAAATGCATCCAGTGGAGATCTCACTAGGCCTTCATATCACTACCTATCACTATTAATATTATTATTATTATTACCAGGTAAGCTACAACCCTAGTTGGAAAAGCACGATGCTATAAGCCCAAGGACTCCAGCAAAAAAAAAAAAAAAATAAATAAAAAAGAGCCCAGTTTGTAAATGAAATACTGAAGTAAATAATCTATGTTTATGAGAAATAAAGAATATAAAATCTTTTAACATAAGTAACAATCTTAAACTAGATCTGTCATTATTATTATTATTACCAGGTAAGCTACAACCCTAGTTTGGAAAAGCACGATGCTATAAGCCCAAGGGCTCCAGAAGAAAAAAGCCCAGTTTGTAAAGGAGATAATGAAGTAAATAATCTATGTTTATGAGAAATAAAGAATATAAAATCTTTTAACATAAGTAACAATCTTAAACTAGATCTGTCATATGTAAACTATAAAGACAGACTACTCCTGTTAGTCTCTTCAACATAACATTCGCTGGAAGTTTGATCTTCTAGAGTTGCACCGATTCATGAATTATCAGTAAAAATTGGAGTAGAATAAAGTTGAAAGTGCATTGATGATTTTGTATGTAAACCTTATTGTACGTTTCCCAAGATGCACTAAAAGTAGATCTAATATTTATTATAAATATAAAGGATCTGTAATCAATGTAATTTTTAATTTATTGCCTGTAACATAATGAGGTCGTATCATTAACCCTCTTACCCCCAGGCTATTTGGAAATTTCCAACCCTTAACCCCCAGGGGGTTATTTTTTCCCCAGCACATTTTGCAGTATATATTTTTTAAATTGCTCTAGCAGCCTTAATTTTTGTCATAGAGAGGTCAGGTTGGTCTCATTCTCTTGGAAAATGCCTGAATTTTCTCAAAAAATTATCAAAAATATGAAAAAAAATCTTTTGCAAGGACGTACCGGTACGTCCATGGGGGTAAAGGAATGGCTTTTGTGAAACGTACCAGTACGTCCTTTGGGGGTAAAAGGGTTAATAAAGATTATTTCCATTTTCACAACTTATATAATTGATTATAAAGATGATATAAACCCAATATGAATATTTAGATATTTTGGATCCCTACGCATGTAGGTATTTTAAGGAAATGGTGATGCTGACAAAGCCGTTAAATTCTAGTTGTAATGACAACGTTATTTGTTACTAAGCTTATATACTGTGAAAAGCTGTCGAGTTATAAGCAATTTACAAATTGATACAAAACACAAACCGTTGTATCATGGTGTTCATTCCAAAAAGATCGCCATTTTGAAGTAATATTCTGACATCTTTTATTTCATTACATTTTTGTGACTCAAAGGCATTTGATGAGTAACCCACACAGGCCGATCTTCAAGTGCAGAAAATGCTGGACAACACTTGAAATTAAACAAAATTTAATGCTCTATAAAAAATATGATTAGAAACAACCGCATAATGAAATACCGTTAGAATCTTCAAAATATTGTTTTATCTAATCGCTTTATTTTCAAAGTTGTGAGCCAACTCTATCAGAGTTTATCTTAAACCCACAGAATTGAAGATCGTCCAGTTGATTTCTGTTGTTTTTGTAGGTTGACCGTGGCACAGATCCTATAGAACCACCTCCTACAACATTAGCCCAGCAACTGGTGCTGAACCAGGCAAGACAGTTTGCGCAGCAAGTTACGGAGGAGCAGAGAGCCAGCTCCCGTGACCAGGTAAACTGTTATTGCATATGATTGTTTACTCATCAAGGAGATTATAACATTTTCATTGAGTTATATTACATTTTGTAGTAATCAGTAAGAGAATATGAATATACTTGCACAGCCGCTTCTATTCACTTTCATAACGATATTAAATCAATTAGACAAAAAGGACAGAGAATTTATTCACTGTACTTTTTATCTTTTCACGATTGCTTATTTTGTTCTCGGCAATAAAATTTCTGGAATAGATATTACAAGTAATTGTATGAATACAGTCCTGAGTTTCAGCTTTATATACAATATACAGTTTTTGATTCTTGAATTGTTGAATGCTGAAATTTGCAAGTATTGAAATTTTATTGTTTTTTGTGGTTGAGTGGTAATTAAGTGTATTCCTGTTCATCCCAACATTACCATAGATGACACAACTGTTGAGAATTTGGCTCATATCACATTTTATTATAGGTATGCAAATCATCTTAATTTACTGTTCAGGGGTAAAATATAATTGTCTTTCATACAGGACACATCTCAAGCTGATGGTGCTGCGAGAGTGTCATCGACTTGGCCAACGGCAGATGCACAAAGTAATCGAGAGTCGCAGACAACGGGTGACTCGAATATGAGACTGGAAGAAGATTATGGGCTGAGTGCAGTCCGAACTCTCAGACAGATCATCAGCGATGACAGTGCCTCGTCATCGAGTCTGGACTCGAGTTCCTCGGCCACCAGCGGAGCAAGTGGCATCTCGGAGAGGAACACCAGGTTGTCCCTGCTGTGGACCTCGAGACTCCAGCGGCCAGGTGTTGATTCTGATAGTGCCGGGGAAGCGTCGAGTGTCCATAGTTCGGGTGACACTCACGCTGTTGCTGGAGCTGAAGCTAGACCTTCACAATCTGGCGAGAGAGAGGGAGCGAGTGCGGTGCGACCGAGTGAGAATTCTGGTGGGTCAGAGTTTAGACACTTTAGAGGTAGTGACGGAATTGGTAGCGATGACGACGAGGCGTTGGGAAACCCGGACTTGCCGTCGGCTCCGATGTCAGATCGTACTGCAACGCTGTGGGGTTATTATTCGAGTCGTGGTGTCATACATGCTGGGCGAAATAGAGCCACGCAGGAACGTTTAAGCGCGAGTAATGTTGTTTATAATGATGATAATAATAATACTACGGGATCCAGCTTTTTGCCATTGTTTGTAAATAACTCTCAGGTAGATAATGGTGAAAGTAATAGGGAGGGAACACAAAACTCCCAGAGTTCAAGTGTAGGTAATAGGACGTTTTTTGATAGAGGACGAACCACCACAAGGGATCCTATGCACGACACGAGTGAGGGGGATAGAGGTGCAACTTCCTTACGCTCTTCTCGACGGGGAGGAAATCGTGATCGAGACGAAGACCTCGCAATTCCTGGGCCTTCGGGTTTATCGGGGATGTCTCGCCCTTCACCTTCCTTGCAAGCTAGTCACCGCTACTCCAATTCGTCGACAATTGATCCTCAGTTTGGAGTGCGGCTCTTGAGTGGACATATTGAAAATATGCAGCGGATATGTAGGTAAGTACCACTTGGCGACAGTTATATTTCATTAAGAATTTGATGTGAGGATGATTTTTCTAAAGAAGATTTAAAAGAATATTAACCTCTTTGGAAATTTCCAACCCTTAACCCCCCAGGGGTTATTTTTTCCCCAGCACATTTTGCAGTATATATTTTTTAAATTGCTCTAACAGCCTTAATTTTTGTCATAGAGAGGTCAAGTTGGTCTCATTTTCTTGGAAAATGCCTGAATTTTCTCAAAAGATTATCAAAAATATGAAAAAAAAAAAATTTATAGCATTTTTTTGCAAGGACGTACCGGTATGTCCATGGGGGTAAAGGGATGAGTTTTGTGAAACGTACCAGTACGTCCTTTGGGGGTAAAAGGGATAATAGAGAAATTACCTAAACCTCTTCAGATTTTGATGATGACTATTGACTATATGTCATAATCTAAAAGATTCTGGTGTTAACTTTAGACATCATAAAGACATAATTATTTCCGTGAACCTTGTCTAATATTCACATGGCTATTTGCTTCAAGTCGTGCTAAAGGCCAGCAGAATAGAGGAAAAATTTAAGCACCTATAATCCATTTCTTTTAGCGATGCAGATTTGCACCGACTCGCAGCAGTGCCCTTTTAGCTTGGAAAAGTTTCCTGATCGCTGATTGGTTAAAATTATCTCGTCCAACCAATCAGCGATCAGGAAACTTTTCCTAGCTAAAAGGGCACTGCTGTGAGTCGGTGCAAATATGCATCGCTAAAAGAAATTAACTATAGTCTAATAATCTATCCCTTAACTCACACGACTTTCGTACAATAACATCTAAATGTGAAATAAGAAAGGATTAAAAAGATTAAGTAAATAAGTTGATAAAATTAATTAAACTCTTGATATATAATCCATACTCTATAAATTTTTTCAATGCCCTGAACTCGAAAAAATATACACAGAGTATTGGGTTATATCACAATCTTTATTTAATTTTATTAATTTATTTAATCCCTACTTATTTCACATTTAGATGTATGAAATTGGTGTGATTAGTTTTATAGGTTGAAATGATACCAAATGGTGTGAGTGTATTGGTATGGTTGATTAATTTGTATCATATGGTGAAGAATTGCCTTTGATGCTCCAGTGCTTGGTTTGAGGTCTAAATTTTATAATCCCTTCCCTTAACTGACTAAATGCCTGTTCATAAAATAAATTTTTAAATATTTAACTTAGCCGGTGAATATATAATAGCTGAGCCTCCGGCGGCTCGACAAAAAAAACACAAAAACTCGTGAGCGATCGCTATGAAGGTTGCGGGTGTGCCCACTAGCGCCAACTATCGGCCAGATACCGCATATACATGTAAACAGACTCAATTCTTCTCTGTCGGTCTGAACGACAAGACGTACCATTACTCGCTGTTAACCTGGAGTTTTTCAACAGTCTTGGTGAAGTACTTCCTTTTGGTTTGAGCTTTCGCAGTGCAGGTGTTTTATCTTCAACTTAAATCTTGAACTCTTTTTTGGATAGATTTAATTGTTGATGACTTTGGATTGTTTTTTGGACTTTCTTTGACTTTTAAAAATGGCCGACCCTTCCCTTAGTACGGAAGTGTGTTTTAGGCTTTTAGCAATTATCTTATCACGTTATAAATTGTTGTTGTTAATTATAGATTTTCCTCTATATATTTTATATCTCAACCGCCTTTATTAGGCCTCTTCGATTAGCTTTCCATTTATAATAAACATCAAGATAAATTTTAATGATTTGTTTATATGCGACCTTACCTATTCCTCCCCTAATCCGAGAGTAGGCGGTCCTAACTTGGAAACCGAAGTTAAACAACGTTGAGCCATTTCAATCGTAAATAACTTTTACAGAGCAAATGATTTAAAACTTGTTAAATGAATATTTTTTAGTAGATATTTTATGAAAGATTTTCTTTGAATAGTCTTCGTACTGTTTCAAAGATGAACTAACGTTTGGTTTATTTATGCTACGCAGTTTGCGCTCTATTGTTACGATAGAGAGAGAGAGAATCACGGTTTCACTTTGCAGAAAGAGTAAATCGATTCTGACGTTTTGTTCATTCTTCTTTCAAACGTAAATGTTTTAAATACTAATTTAAAGGAACTTGTTAATTTTCAATTTCTTAGTCCTTTCAGTTTTTTCCTTTGGTCAAATAACCTGTTTATTGACGAAAGGTGAGTGGGCTTTTCTCTTCGGTGTGAAATCAAGAGAAAGAGAGAGACGGAGAGAGAGAGAGGAAGAGAGAACGTTCCGATCTTTATTCTCGTCCCAAGCGAGTAACGTTGTTCTCGAGTCAGTTTTTTACTCTCGTCCCAAGTCTCTGTACGGGCAGAAAGGATAAAACGTTTTTAGTTTTTATTCTCGTCCCAAGGCACTGTACGGTGAGAGATTGAAAACGTAGTTTTGAATGAACTAGTGTTTAGTCTTCTCCCCAGTCACTGATCTTTTTATCTTAAAATATGTTTACTGTTTTTTGCTTGTATTAATGTGCTTACATTATAAGACTTATTTCGCAATTATAACCTTTTGATGTAGGGTAGAATTGCGTGCTTCAGGTAGAAATCAGTTTTATTCATGCCTAATGTGAATTGTTGAAAAATTCGATTTCAGTGAAGTAAGTGCAAAACAGAAAATCGTAGTGATAAAGTGATAATTGCGCAAAGTGTTATCAGTGTTGCGACCGAGGGTTCGTCTGTTCGTGCCTGTCGTTCGCCTAGTCCGGGACCTCTTGCAAGCTCCCAAGCCCAGGGGAGAAGTAATGTCGTACGACTTATGGGTTCGAGAGGCCTTGATCAGCGAACAGACGTTCCCTCTATGGTTTCAGGCGTGTCTCATCAAGACCGCCCCTACCATAAGACGAGCGAGACGATTTTCTCCTCGTCATCCGAAGGCTTTTCGCGTAAGAAACCGTGGAGCAAGGTTTCGAGGCCCTTTAAGCGAAAGTCAGTCCCTTTAGGACAGGTCCAGCGTCCTGGTTATAGCCATTGGGACAGCTCTGACCCTATGCAGTCATCGGAAGACTGCTCGCCGCCTAAACAAAAGCGTAACACAGGCTCCGAGAGTCTTTTTGTAGACAAGGTTTTGCAGTCAGACGTTACCCTAGTCTCTTACCGCACCCATTCCCGTTGATCCTAAATGGGTTGTACTGCAAGACATGCAGAATAAGCTTGCCTCTCTTATGGAGGACTATTCTGCTGAGCAGGTTCACGATGATCCTCGCCGCTTAGCTGATCGAGATCCTGGCCGTCAGCCGCCCAAACGAGCCTTTGCTCGTCCTGTTGACATTGACGTTACAAAGTCACGTCAGTCATGTTTTGTAGAGCCTCACTCGATGCAGTCCCGTGTTGACTCTCAGCCGCTTGTGGACGTTCAGCCGCTGCCGCTTGCTCTTGTTGACGTTCAGGACGTTCGCCAACCAGCATAGTTGACTTGTTTTGACGTTGAGCGTCAAGCACCGCAGTCAAGAGTTGTTTTGACTGCTCAGTCTAGGCAGTCAAGGCAGTCTCGAGTTGACGTCGAGCGTCCTCCCGCACCTGTTGTTGTTGCTGGTCAGTCCTTTAAGCAGTTACATGACATAGCGTCCTTGACTGCTACTGTTGCTCCTTTGCGTGTGGACTCTGCTTGTCAAGCATTGCCACCACGGCAGGTCTCTCCCTTGCTTGAGACTCGGCAATTGTCGGACAAGGTTCCTTCAGATGAGGAAGTTGCTGATCCCCCTCCTACTGATATTCCCTTGAGGACTCTGTCAGACGGAGAGGAGCCTAAAGCTGCTCAGCCCTCTATGGACTTTAAATAAATCATGCTGATTTTTAAGGATCTTTGTCCGGATCTTTTTGTAACTGCTGCTCCTCGTTCGCCTAAACGTCAGAGTTTACACTAGGCCTAGCTACTTCGAAGCCGTTGTTTTCTAAGCTAGTGCTCTCTCGCTCTTCTAAGAGAGCTTTACGTTTGCTAGGCGATTGGTTAATCACCAGGAGGAGTTTGGGGGAGACAGCCTTTGCTTTCCCTACTTTTAAGCTGGCTTATAGAGCGAGAGTCTGGTATGACACGGGAGAAGTTTTCGGCTTGGGAGTTCCTGCCTCTGCCCAGATAGACTTCTCAACCTCATAGACTCTCCCTGGCGCCTGGCCATGAGACGCTCCAAGATTTTATGGTCGACTTCAGAGCTAGACCCTCTCCTGTTAGGAGTTTTTTCGAGCGTTTGAAGTTTAGCTGTACAATTATGTCATGCATAAACAAGGCTATCAGGGATGGCTCCAATATTCTGACAGCCACGTTCTCTGCAGGAACAAGTCTATCAGGGATGGCTCCAATGATCTGGCAGCCACGTTCACTGCAGGAGTACGCAAGAGGCAAGTGCGCTCAAGGTGTTCATTGTCAAGACAAACTTCATGATGAAGTCTACCAGGCTGTCTTGACAGCATTAATGGAAGGCGACTGGATGGTCTCTCTCGACCTTCAGGATGCATACTTCCACATTCCTATACACCCGGATTACCAACCGTTTCTGAGGTTTGTTTACAGGAATGTGGGGTTCCAGTTTCGAGCCCTGTGCTTTGGCCTCAGTCCTGCTCCTCTCGTGTTTACGAGGCTCATGAGGAATGTGGCAAAATTCCTCCATCTATCGGGAATCCGAGCCTCCCTGTACTTGGACGACTGGCTTCTCAGAGCATCGTCCAGTCTTCGCTGTCTGCAGGATCTACATTGGACGTTGAGTCTGGCCAGGGAGTTGGGACTTTTGGTCAACCTAGAAAAGTCCCAACTGATCCCATCCCAGATTATTCTATATTTGGGGATGGAGATTCGCAGTCCAGTTTTTTCGGGCTTTTCCGTCTGCCACCCGAATAGAACAAGCCCTGCTCAAAGTCCAACTAATGCTGAAAAGAGAACGTTTGTTCAGTCAGGAGTTGGAACAGTCTCGTAGGGACTCTCTCATCCCTGGAGCAGTTTGTCTCGCTAGGGAGACTACACCTTCGGCCTCTCCAGTTCCATCTAGCCTCTCACTGGAACAATGACAAGACGTTAGAGACGGTTTCATTCCCAGTCTCCGAACCAGTAAAGGCATGCTTGAAATGGTGGGACAGCAATATCAGTCTGAGAGAGGGACTATCCCTAGCAGTCAAGAACCCAAACCACGTGTTGTTCTCAGACGCGTCGGATTTGGGTTGGGGTGCGACCCTGGACGGTCGGGAATGCTCGGGTCTGTGGACCTCAAGTCAGAAGAGCATGCACATCAACGGCAAGGAGCTATTAGCAGTCCACTTGGCCTTGATGAAATTCGAAAGCTTTCTTCGAAACTAAGTGGTAGAGGTCAACTCAGACAACACCACAGCTTTGGCGTACATCTCCAAGCAAGGAGGCACACACTCCCTCACGCTGTACGAGATCGCAAGGGACCTTCTCATATGGTCAAGAAATCGAGGCATCTCCCTGTTGACGAGATTCATCCAGGGGGACTTGAACGTCTTGGCAGACTGTCTCAGTCGGAGGGGTCAGGTGATACCCACGGAATGGACCCTCCACAAGGACGTGGGCAAGAGTCTTTGGGCTACTTGGGGTCAACCCACCATAGACCTCTTTGCCACCTCGTTGACCAAAAGGTTACCAATCTATTGCTCACCAGTCCTAGATACAGAAGCAATCCACATAGACGCGTTTCTACTGGATTGGTCTCATCTGGACTTATATGCATTCCCACCATTCAAGATAGTCAACAAGGTACTGCAGAAGTTCGCCTCTCACGAAGGGACAAGGTTGACCTTGGTTGCTACCCTCTGGCCCGCGAGAGAGTGGTTCACCGAGGTACTTCAATGGCTGGTAGACATTCCAAGAAGTCTTCCTCTAAGGGTAGATCTCTTACGTCAGCCCCACGTAAAGATTGTTCTTCAAAGCCTCCCCGCGCTTCGTCTGACTGCCTTCAGACTATCGAGAGACTCTCAAGAGCTCGAGGCTTTTCGAAGGAGGCAGCCAGTGCGATTGCGAGAGCTAGGAGAGCTTCTACCATCAGAGTATACCAGTCGAAGTGGGAAGTCTTTCGAGACTGGTGCAAGCCAGCATCTGTGTCCTCTTCCAGTACCTCTGTAGCCCAAATCGGAGATTTTCTTTTACATCTGAGAAATGTTCGCTCCCTCTCAGCTCCCACGATTAAGGGCTACAGGAGCATGTTGGCTTCGGTCTTTCGTCATAGAGGCTTAGATCTTTCCAACAATAAAGATCTCCAAGATCTCCTTAAGTCTTTCGAGACCTCTAAGGAACGTCGTTTGGTAACTCCTGGATGGAACTTAGACGTGGTCCTAAGGTTCCTCATGTCAGACAGGTTTGAGCCATTACATTCAGCCTCCCTGAAGGATCTCACCCTCAAGACGCTTTTCTTAGTGTGCTTGGCTTCGGCTAAAAGGGTCAGTGAAATTCATGCCTTCAGTAAGAACATCGGCTTTTTTTACAGAAAAAGCCACATGTTCACTTCAACTTGGTTTCCTGGCCAAAAATGAACTGCCTTCTCGTCCTTGGCCTAAGTCTTTTGATATACCTTGCCTGTCAGAGATCGTAGGCAACGAACTTGAAAGAGTGCTGTGTCCAGTTAGAGCTCTTAAGTTCTACTTAGCTCGTACTAAGTCCTTACGAGGTGGATCTGAGGCATTATGGTGCTCAGTTAAGAAACCATCATTGCCTATGTCAAAGAATGCTTTGTCATATTTTATCAGATTTTTAATACGAGAGGCTCATTCTCACTTGAATGAAAAAGACCGATGCTTGCTTAAGGTTAAGACGCACATAGTAAGAGCTATAGCAAATTCCGTGACCTTTAAGCAAAATAAATCTCTGCAAAGTATTATGGACGCGACCGTTTGGAGAAGCAAATCGGTATTCGCGTCATTTTACTTAAAAGATGTCCAGACTCTTTACGAGGACTGCTACGCACTGGGTCCATTCGTTACAGCGAATGCAGTAGTGGGTAAGGGTTCTACCACTACATTCCCTTAATTCCAATATCCTTTTAATCTGCTCTTGAAATGTTTTTTAATTGGGTTGTACGGAAGGCTAAGAAGCCTTTCGCATCCTTTTTTGATTTGGCGGGTGGTCAAATGTCATTTCTTGAGAGCGCCCAGATTAGGGGTTTGATGAGGTCCTGTTGTATGGGTTGCAGCCCTTGATACTTAGCTCCTGGGAGTCTTTCAGCATCCTAAGAGGATCGCTGGGCTTCGTGAGGAAGACAGACTAATATGGCAGAGTAATCGTCTAAGTCAACTTCCTTACCAGGTACCTATATATATTTGGGTTTTGTTATGATATAACTGTCAAAAACTCTAAGCATATACGCTGTAAACTTAATTAACTCTGGTCTCTACCCACCACCATGGGTGTGAATCAGCTATTATATATTCACCGGCTAAGTTAAATATTTAAAAATGATATTTTAATTATAAAATAAATTTTTGAATATACTTACCCGGTGAATATATAAATTAAAGGCCCCCCCCTTCCTCCCCGATAGAGACCCAGCGGGATGAGAAGAATTGGGTCTGTTTACATGTATATGCGGTATCTGGCCGATAGTTGGCGCTAGTGGGCACACCCGTAACCTTCATAGCGATCGCTCGCGAGTTTTTGTGTTTTTTCTGTCGAGCCGCCGGAGGCTCAGCTATTATATATTCACCGGGTAAGTATATTCAAAAATTTATTTTATAATTAAAATATCATTTTTCACCCTTTAGTGGCAGCCCTTTTTGGGTAGTGAAATATCGTAAGAAAAAGGGTTTTATTAAGTGCTCGAGCTCCTTAAATTTTTACGCAAGAGACTTCATGCTGGTCACATTCTATTTGCAAGTGATTGAACTATACTTTACAATCATAAATATTCCTCAGAGGAGGAATATCTTTGGAATTTACAGTAGTTATTTCAATTTTTTAACCCTTTTACCCCCAAAGGACGTACTGGTACGTTTCACAAAACTCATCCCTTTACCCCCATGGACGTACCGGTACGTCCTTGCAAAAAACTGCTATTCACATTTTTTTTTTACATATTTTTAATAATTTTTTGAGAAACTTCAAGCATTTTCCAAGAGAATGAGACCAACCTGACCTCTCTATGACGAAAATTAAGGCTGTTAGAGTAGTTTAAAAAAAATATACTGCAAAATGTGCTTGAAAAAAAAATAACCCCCTGGGGTTAAGGGTTGGAAGGTTCCAAATAGCCTTGGGGTAAAAGGGTTAACACTTTTGTTAAGTTGAAACTGCGTATGTTTTTTTAAAGGATTTTTAAAGATATAAAGGGAGAACATTAGTTTCATTCAAATATACATTATTTGATTTGAATAAGAAATCGTAAAGATAATTTCCTTTGTCTTTAAAACCAGTGTTACGGTGCGAGGGGAGACTTTCCTTTGGCTCCGGGAGAATGAATAGTAATCACTGTCCCTGGAAGTCTGTTGCTCTTTTTTTTCCCATTAAGTGCGGGGTTTGTGTATACAGTAAGCACATTTCCATGTATAATTTTTCAAACTGGCAGCAATTTGTCAGTTTTGGATAAAGGAATCTGCAGAAAAGAAGGGTGGACTGTAGCTTACTTAAAATGGAGCTGCAAGTAATAGAATGTTTAATAATAAAGCTTGCAATTTTTCAGGGCCCACTTGGAAATAACTCGGCACCGACACGAAATTAGGCGTCTGGAACAGATCCGCTCCATGTTGTACGACATCCAGCGTCAAATTCACTCCTTGCGTGCATCTGTCGATCAGTCAATAGAAGATTTAAGTGGATCGTTAGGAGACATTGCCAATTCTCCCAGTCAGAGGTGAGTGTAAGCTTAGTGAACCTTTGTAGAGCATGTAATCCCTGATATATTTTCTTTTTTACTTGAGATATTGGAGAAAGGCAAAGGAAAAGTTTGTAAAATCAGTTATATTATTGTTCTGAGCCAATACCTATATACATACATACATACATATACCAAGGCACTTCCCCCAATTTTGGGGGGTAGCCGACATCAACAAATGAAACAAAAACAAAAAAGGGGACCTCTATTCTCTACGTTCCTCCCAGCCTAACAAGGGACTCAACTGAGTTCAGCTGGTACTGTTAGGGTGCCACAGCCCACGCTCCCCTATATATTAAATATAAATAGATATGTATGGTTATGGATTAGCGTAAATAGACCAGTGAATAATTAAGTACTGTATACAATTGTGCAAAGTCAGTCCTTATTTACAGTATATATGTATGGATATAGAGTAGCCCAAATAGATCAGCAGTGTTTGTTGGTTTCTGTCTCCTCCACGAGGTGGGGAAACATCAATGATTTATATGCATTTCCTGGTACAGCTGGAGCTATCAAAGGTTTTAGTGCCGTTAGGGTCCCGGCCAAGTTTACCACCCTAGTAGGTCTTGGGGTCAAAGTCTAAGACTTCCCCATGCTGGTCATATAATAAAAAATCCTGACATCATTTATCATGTCTAGAGAGGTAACTTATGAAGAACTACCGCTATCATAAAACTAATATGTAAAGAATTCTTGCTAGGGAAGACCTGATAAGTATAAAGTTTTCTTTTGAATAAGAAATAATCTGAAGGACCTACACAATGTCCCTTGAACTCTCAGGTGCAATGTATGTTTTTCTAATTCCTAAGCCTTTTCCTTTTATGGCTCTTGCCTTTAAATCTTATTTTCCTTTAAGCTCTCCAGCTTGTCCTATGTTCTTATAAGCAAATCTTTTCTTTTCATTAAAAGATAGAAATTTGATCTATTCATATGAGAGCTTAAAGTTGTGACACGAATTAATGAATAAGATGACAAAACTTAAATCTTTCAAGGTTGTGTCTAGATACTATATTATTTCATTCTCTTCAGCAATCGGCCAAATGAAGATGACACCCCAATGCCTAACCCCAACACCGCGGGTGCAAGTCCTCGATCGCTCTGTCACCGTCCACGAACGGCCCCTAGGTCTGTTGCAAGGTTGCAGAGAGGGCCCTTCGGGACAAGGACACGCTCACGTCATGCGCACAGGTACGAAGCTTTTGGAGGCCTTAATTTGAATGTTAGAGAATGGTTTACGCTATAAGTTGTAATATTTTACTATATTTTTTATGATAGAAGGTTACAAGTGTTTATTTTTATCAGGGTATTTTGTTTTAGTTTTCAAAATTATTTTCAAAATGTGTGACCATTCATCCGTGCTTTTTAAGTTATATGGATTTTGATTGATTAATGTTTTTATTAGGCATAAGATATTTCTCTTGAAAGTGGATTGGCGATGAATTGTTTTACTTTACTAAACATGGATTTGATAGAATTAGTTCACCAAACATGGATTTGATAATTAGTTTTACTTTTTGCAACAAGTAGTTTATCCGGATTTTCATTTTTCAATATTAAACTTACCCGATGATCATATAGCTGTCAGCTCTGCTGCCCGACAGAAAAAACCTACGGGCGGAATACGCCAGCGATCGCTATACAGGTGGGGGTGTACATCAACAGCGCCATCTGTCAAGTAGGTACTCAAGTACTCGATGTCAACAAAGAACCAATTTTCTCTCTGTCGTGCCACTGGCAAGACCTACTAAATACGCCGTTCCTAACTGGATTTGTTTTCACAACTATTTGGTGAAGTACACTATTCCAGTTTTGAGCTTTCGCTGTGCAGGGGTTTTATCTTCATTTCAAAACTTGATCTCGTTTTGTATAGTTTTAATTATGGTGACAAAGAGAGTATGGACTCTCTTTCACTTTTAAATGGCCGACCCTTCCCTTAGACGGAAGTGTGTTTAGGTTTTTAGTAATTGTGCTTAACACGTTATAGATCTATATTTTATATCTCTCCGCCTTTATTAGGCCTCTTCGATTAACTTTACTTTTATTATAAACATATAAAAATAAATTTTTATGTTTTGTTTATATGCGACCTTTCCTGATAGTAGGCTGTCCTAACTTGGAACCGAAGTTAATCAACGTTGAGCCCGTTATATCGTATTTAACCTTTAAAGAATTTATAACTTTTTAAATTTAATGTTTTATGAAAGAATTTCTTTGATAGTCTCGTACTTTTTTTTCAAAGATGAACTAACGTTTAGTTTTTTAGTCTACGCAGTTGTTGACGTTCAGGACGTTCAACATGCGCTCTATCGTTACGATAGAGAGAGAGTGTATCACGGTTTCACTTTGCAGTAAGAGTAAACCGATTCTAGCGTTTCGTTCATTCTTTCTTAGCTTTAATGGTTTAAATTCTAAATTAAAGGAACTTTTTATTTGGAAAACCTTTCAGTTTTTTCCTTTAGCATATATCATGTTTTGACGATATATAATTGGGCTCTTCTCTCAGGTGCGAAATCTAGAGAGAAAGAGAGAGATAGAGACGGAGGGAGAGAGAGGAGAAAAAAACGTTTTGTTCAAGCGGGTAACGTTGTTCTCGTTTTACTCTCCTCCCTAGTCGCTGTAGGGGAAGAAGGTTAAACGTTTCTAGGGTTTTATTCTTGTTCCCAGACTATGTGCGGTGAGAGATTGTAAACGTAGTTTATTTGAACTAGTGTTTAGTCTTTTTCCCAGCCACTGAATTCTTTATCTTTATATATGTTTTCTGTTGCATTATACGACTGTTTTCGCAATCACTACCTTTTAATGAAGGGTAGAATTGCGTGTTTCAGGTAGAAATCAGTAAAAGTTTCGATTTCAGTGAAATAAGTGCAAAACAGAAAATCAAAGTGATAAAGTGATATGCGCAAAGTGTTACAGTGTTGCGTCCGAGGGTTCGTCTGTTCGTGCCTGTCGTTCACCTAGTCCGGGACCTCTTGCAAGCTCCCAAGCCCAGGGGAGAAGTAATGTCGAACGACTTATGGGTTCCTCAGGCCTTGATCAACGAACAGACGTTTCCCTCCGTGGTTTCGGGCGTATCTACCCAAGATCGCCCCACCCACACAAAGACGAGAGAGCCCATTTACTTCTCGTCTGCGGAAGAGGTTTCTCGCAAGAAACCTTGGACCAAGGTCTCGCAGCTTTTTAAGTGCAAGTCGGTCCCTTCCGCGAAAGTCCAACGGCCCAGGTGTAGCCACTGGGTCAGTTCGGACTCGCTGCAGTCTTCCGATGACTGCACACCTCCTAAGAGAGGTAAAGCGGTACCGCAACAGGCAGTAACTCCGTCTGTTGCCGCACCCGCTGTTTTAGACCCTCAGTCACAACGGACAGTAGCTCCGTCCGTTGCCGCTTTTGTAGACCCTAAGTGGTCTTTACTGCAGTCTATGCAGACTCAGTTAGCTGCGGTTATGCAGGAGTTTCGTGCGGAGAAGGTTGACACTGCTCCCGTTAGCCTACAACCTGCCACGGTTGTGCGCCCAGCTCACGCTGAGGCTGCCTGCTCCCACACTCTGGCTGCGGAGAGGTTGGCGCTGCACCCGTTAGCCTACAACCTGCCACGGTTGTGCGCCCAGCTCACGCTGAGGCTGCCTGCTCCCACACTCCGGCTGCGGAGAGGTTGGCGCTGCACCCGTTAGCCTACAACCTGCCACGGTTGTGCGCCCAGCAGACGCTGAGGCTGCCTGCTCCCACACTCCGGCTGTGAGAGCTCCTCCACCCATGCGCAGTCGACCCTGCCAAACGCATGCTGACTCCCACAGACGCACGGAGCACTCCGTTGCCGTGCGTGAGCTACCACAACAACAGGAGGGTGGAGTTAAGCTGCCGTGTTTTGACACGGTGCGTCAGCCTCCGCAACCCACTGTGGTTACTGCCACTCGCCCGCAGCAGACTAGTCAGTCAGGAGTTGAGGCTTCCCCACACAGCTTTGGTTGTTGCCAGCTCTCAGACTGTCAAGCAGTTACATGACGTTGCCTTCTGGTCTGCTACTAATGCACCAGTGCTGCATGTCCTCACGCACCTGTTGTGGTTGACAGTTCAGTTTTTTGACAGTTCACAGACTGTCAAGCAGTTACATAACGTTGCCTTCTGGTCTGCTGCTAATGCACCAGTGCTGTATGTCCTCACGCACCTGTTGTGGTTGACAGTTCAGTTTTTGACAGTTCACAGACTGTCAAGCAGTTACATAACGTTGCCTTCTGGTCTGCTGCTTATGCACCAGTGAGACCCTCACTGAGATAACCTAGCCTTTCTCGGACAAGGTTCCTGTAGATGAGAAAGTGCTGTTCTCCCTCCTACTGATATTCCTTTGAGGACTCTGTCATTTGGAGAGGAGCCTTAAGCTGCTTAGCCTCCTATGGACTTTAATTAAAGCATAACAAGGCTTCCAGGGATGGTAAATGGTTCCGCTTCAGTCGCTAACCCCGTCTGTTGCCACACCTGCTCCCGTAGACCCTAATGGGCTTTGCTGCAAGACATGCAGTCCAAGCTTGTGTCCTTGATAGAGGACTTTTTACGGAGAAGAACCTTCTGGCCAACAACCTTCCTACCGGTTGGTTGTGCGCCCTGTTGACACTGAGGTATCCTTCTCGCGTCCGCCAGTTGAGGTGGTTCCTCCACCGATGCGACCCAGTGTGGGTTGCCAGTCGCACGTTGACGTTAAGCGACGCTCGGAGGTGGTTGTTGAAGTGTGTCACTAGGCAGACGTTCAACAACCAGCAGAGGTGACTTGTTGTGACGCAGTGCGTCAACCTCAGCAACCCGGTAGGGTGTTGACTGCACAACCCAGACACTCTAGACAGTTTCGGGTTGACGCTGTACTTCCTCGCGTCCCCATGGTTGACAGTTCACAGACTGTGCAGCAGTACCATGATATTGCGTCCGGCTCCGTCACGCATCCACCAGTGCGACCGGATTCAGCGAGTCAGACGTTGCCCACTCCGTTGCCGTGTCCTCATCAGTTTCGGATAAGGAACCCTCTGATGAGGACGTTGCTGAACTAGACGATCAACCCCCAGCCCTGCTATCCATCCAGAAGATGCTGAAGAAGGAACGCTGCCCTGTCAGGCTGTGGATGAGTCTGGTAAGGACACTGTCATCCGTGGTTCTTTTGTGTCACTTGGAAGACTACACCTCCGTCCTCTTCTGTATCATCTAGCTTTTCACTGGAAAAAGGACAAGACGCTAGAAGCGGTCTCGATCCCGGTTTCCGGAAAGATAAAGTCTGGTCTGACTTGGTGAAAGGACTTTATCAACCTTAGAAAGGGTCTTCCCCTGACTGTTCAGACTCCCAACCACGTTCTCTTCTCGGACGCATCGGACGTAGGCTGGGGTGCGACATTAGGCGGTAGGGAATGCTCGGGATTATGGAACTCGAGTCAAAGGACAATGCATTTCAACTGCAAGAAGCTACTGGCAGTACGTCTGACCTGGAAAAGCTTCAGGTCTCTCCTTCAAGGCAAAGTGGTGGAGATGAACTCGGACAACACCCGGCTTTGACGTACATCTCCAAGCAAGGAGGGACCTACTGTCTGACATGGTACGAGATCGCAAGGGACCTCCTCACCTGGTCAACAGGTCTAGACTTTTCACTAGTAACGAGGTTCATCCAAAGCAACTGGAATGTCATAGCAGATTGTCTCAGTAGGAAGGGACAAATAATTCCAACAGTTTGGACCCCCCACAAGGATGTATGCAAGAGACTTTGGGCCACCTGGGGCCAGCCAACCATAGATCTCTTCGCAACCTCGATGACCAAGAGGCTCCCAATAGTTTGCTCACCTATCCCGGACCCAGCAGTAGTTCATATAGATGCCTTTCTACTAGATTGGTCACATCTAGATCTATATGCATTCCCTCCGTTCAAGATTGTCAACAAGGTACTGCAGAAGTTCGCCTCTCACGAAGGGACAAGGTTGACGCTAGTTGCTTCCCTCTGACCCGCGAGAGAATAACTCACCAAGGTACTTCGATGGCTAGTAGACGTTCCCAGAACACTTCCCCTAAGGGTGGACCTTCTACGTCAGCCACGCGTAAAGAAGGTACACCAAGGCCTCCACGCTCTTCGTCTGACTGCCTTCAGATTATCGAAAGACTCTCGAGAGCTAGAGGCTTTTCGAAGGAGGCAACCAGAGCGTTTGCTAGAGCAAGGAGAACATCCACCCTTAGAATCTACCAATCGAAGTGGGAAATCTTCCGAAACTGGTGCAAGTCAGTATCCGTATCCTCGACCAGTACCTCTGTAACTCAAATAGCTGACTTTCTCTTATATCTGAGGAAAGAACGATCTCTTTCAGCTCCCACTATCAAGGGTTACAGAAGCATGTTGGCATCAGTCTTCTGTCACAGAGGCTTAGATCTTTCCAACAATAAAGATCTACAAGACCTCCTTAAGTCTTTTGAGACCACGAAGGAGCGTCGTTTGGTTACACCTGGTTGGAATTTAGACGTGGTACTAAGATTCCTTATGTCAGACAGGTTCGAACCGCTTCAATCAGCCTCCCTGAAAGATCTCACCTTTAAGACTTTTTTCCTGATATGCTTAACCACAGCTAAAAGAGTCCGTGAGATTCATGCCTTCAGCAAGAACATCGGATTCTCATCCGAAACGGCTACATGTTCTACAACTTGGTTTTCTAGCCAAACACGAGCTGCCTTCTCGGCCTTGACCAATATCGTTCGATATTCCAAACTTATCGCATGGTTTGAAATGAACTAGAAAGAGTATTATGTCCTGTAAGAGCTCTTAAGTTCTATTTAAAAACCTTTACGAGGCCCGTCTGAAGCTTTATGGTGTTCAGTTAAGAATTCATCTTTGCCTTTGTCAGAGAATTCTTTATCCTATTTTATCAGACTGTTAATACGAGAAGCTCATTCCCATCTGAATGAGGAAGACCAAGCTTTGCTGAAGGTAAGGACACACGAAGTTACAGCTGTCGCAACTTCCGTGGCCTTTAAACAAAATAGATCTCTGCAAAGTATATTCGACGCAACTATTGGAAAAGCAAATCAGTGTTCGCGTCTTTTATCTTAAGAATGTCCAGTCTCTTTATGAGAACTGCTACACTCTGGGACCATTCGTAGCAACGAGTGCAGTAGTGGTGAGGGCTCCACCACTACAATTCCCTAATTCCATAACCTTTTTAATCTTTCTCTTGAAATGTTTTATTATTATTTTGGGTTGTCCGGAAGGCTAAGAAGCCTTCCGCATCCTACTTGATTTGGCGGGTGGTCAAAGTCATTTCTTGAGAAGCGCCTAGATTAGAGGTTTTGATGAGGACCTTTAGTATGGGTTGCAACCCTTCATACTTCAGCTCCTAGGAGTCGCTCAGCATCCTATGAGGATCGCGAGGCTCAGTAAGGAAGACGTACTTGAAAAGGCAGAGTAATTGTTCAAGTCTACTTCCTTACCAGGTACTTATTTATTTTATGTTTGTTATTTTGAATAACTGCTAAAATGAAATACGGAATACTTAGCTCATAATAATGTCAACATGTAATGCTGGTCTCTACCCACCCCCCTGGGTGTGAATCAGCTATATGATCATCGGGTAAGTTTAATATTGAAAAATGTTATTTTCCTTAGTAAAATAAATTTTTGAATATACTTACCCGATGATCATAAATTAAAGGACCCACCCATCCTCCCCAATAGAGACCCAGTGGACAGAGGAGAAAATTGGTTCTTTGTTGACATCGAGTACTTGAGTACCTACTTGACAGATGGCGCTGTTGATGTACACCCCCACCTGTATAGCGATCGCTGGCGTATTCCGCCCGTAGGTTTTTTCTGTCGGGCAGCAGAGCTGACAGCTATATGATCATCGGGTAAGTATATTCAAAAATTTATTTTACTAAGGAAAATAACATGTTGTGTGGATTTAGAATGTGTCTAGCTTGAGTATTATTAAGTTGTAAGTATTTTAACCCTTTTACCCCCAAAGGACGAACTGGTACGTTTCACAAAACTCATCCCTCTACCCCCATGGACGTACCGGTACGTCCTTGCAAAAAAATGCTGTTAAATTTTTTTTTTTTCATATTTTTGATAATTTTTTGAGAAAATTCAGGCATTTTCCAAGAGAATGAGACCAACCTGACCTCTCTATGACAAAAATTAAGGCTGTTAGAGCAATTTAGAAAATATATACTGCTAAATGTGCTGGGGTAAAAATATCCCCTTGGGGGTTAAAGGTTGCAAATTTCCAAAGAGCCTGGGGGTAAAAGGGTTAAGAAATCGACAAGATATATTTCTAAACACTTGTGGTATCAGTGGAAGGACATAATCTCAAATAAGTTAAAATTGTAACTCAGTCAAATGAAAATAGTTTTGACACCTATATTGAAAGGGACCTTAGACAAAAACATGAAGGGTAAAAACAATATAATGAGACATGGAGGGATGGTGTAGATATCCTTGAATATCATCTTCAGTTTGCTGTGCAAACTACAATTAAAGTGTCATGTAGTGTTCAGCTAGAGAAAAATTGTTTGACAGTAGTAATAGACTTTGATCACCAATTCAGTCCATGATTCCTTATACAATACAACCTGCTTATCCATTGGATACAAGTTCCCATCCTATCCTTGAATAACTTAATTTCTAGGATCGTAGGGCCCCTTAACCCTTTTACCCCCAGGCTATTTGGAAATTTCCAACCCTTAACCCCCAGGGGGTTATTTTTTTCCCAGCACATTTTGCAGTATATTTTTTTTAAATTGCTCTGACAGCCTTAATTTTTGTCATAGAGAGGTTAGGTTGGTCTCATTCTCTTGGAAAATGACTGAATTTTCTCAGAAAATTATCAAAAAGATGAAAAAAAAAAATTTATAGCATTTTTTTGCAAGGACGTACCGGTACGTTCATGGGGATAAAGGTATGGCTTTTGTGAAACGTACCAGTACGTCCTTTGGGGGTAAAAGGGTTATCGTTTTTCGTTGTAAAAAAATCATGCTCAACGATGCTGTAATGATAAATTAAGCAATTAGTATAGTACATTGTTGTAATAATAACAATGCAGTAACATATGATTTTGCTTATATTTCACTGACCCCAACCTAGTACTGTATTATATTGATTTTGCTAAATTCTTTAAAGCACCTGCTCGATTGACTAGGTAGATTAGACATACAGTATACGGCTACCCCTAAGAATAGGGTAGCGTTTCCTACTAATGTTCGGCACAAGGAACATCCGCCATTTTTACTTTTGTCTTTTGTCGAAAAAATTTTGATTAACTTTTTTTTTTATCCTTAATTTTTTTTTATCCAAAATATTCTATTGGATAAAGTCATGAACATAGATTACCCTGTTACCTCTAGATCCAACACAAAATGAATTAACATTCTGAACCGTGGATATTATATACATGGATTCCATTGTAATAATTTCAAGTGCTATTTTAGATTAACCCTTTTACCCCCAGGCTATTTGGAAATTTCCAACCCTTAACCCCCAGGGGGTTATTTTTTTCCCAGCACATTTTGCAGTATATTATTTTTAAATTGCTCTAACAGCCTTCATTTTTGTCATATAGAGGTCAGGTTGGTCTCATTCTCTTGGAAAATGCCTGAATTTTCTCAAAAAATTATCAAAAATATGAAAAAAAAAATTTTATAGCATTTTTTTGCAAGGACGTACCGGTACGTCCATGGGGGTAAAAGGATGGCTTTTGTAAAACGTACCAGTACGTCCTTTGGGGGTAAAAGGGTTAACATAATTTTCTATGTAAAGGTATATCAAAATAATCCCTATTTATTTTTTTAAAAGGGGAATTTCTTGTAGAGAGCATTCAATAAAAGACATTCTATGTCAGTTGTCGGGTTCTTTATCTATCTAGATGTCTTAAAGGTTTTTTTCTGGTTTTAATCAAACATTTTTTATTAAAAAAAAAAAAAAATTTGAATGGAATAGCCTATTAAATTTTGGTCAGCTCATCTTGTATGTCTTAGGGGCTGTATATTTTTAGTGGGCTTAAATTCATAGAAGAAAAGAAAAATTACTACATTTTTAAAGTGGCCTGAGTAGAAATGTACAGTACAGTATATATAACATTTTATTGTAAGGCTTTCTTTTTTATGGAAATTTAAATTTTGTTGATTTTTCTAAAAAAGAAAACTTCAATGTACGGATATTATTTTCCATAGAATTTTACTCAGTAATATGAAACTTTATGATGATTTTTCTTTCCAGTTCATGGTCCATGCCTCCCAGCGTGTTCCGAAGAATCACACGTTTACGCTCGGTCCGCACTCGGTATCATCTTCCTGGTCTGTGTACGCCGTTGAGGGGAGCAAATGGCACAACAAACGAGCCAAATAGGGAAAGGTTACCGCTTAGGTCGATAAGGGATCCGCTCGACCTCACTCCGCTAACAGGGGCTGTTATTGGTCCGTTGCCTACGCCCCCGCCGGACGAACGTCATGGGTCCAGAGTTGCGTCAGGAGACTCAAATCTTACTCAGACGCGAACTGTAAGTTTTTATTTACCAGTTTCTTGAAAGAATTTTGTAATGACGATGTTGGTCTGTACAGTTGTATGCTCTGTATTACATTTTTATGAAGACGTATTGGTCAAGGCTTTACATTATTTATTTTGAGTTATGTATTATAATACCCTTTAAGATTGGGATAATAACGGTAGATAACTGGGGAGGGTGGGCTGTAGCACCCTAGCAGTACCAGCCGAACTCGGTTGAGTCCCTTGTCAGGCTAGGAGGAACATAGAGAGGAGAGGTCCCCTTTTTTGTTTCATTTGTTTGATATCGGCTACCCCCCAAAATTGGGGGAAGTGCCTTAGTATATGTACTGTATGTATGTATGATTGGGGATACCTTAACCTGATGAAAGGGTTTGTGTATTGCCATGATCAGCAAAGTTGTACTAGTCAGGGCCACCCATACTTAAGTTGGTTTGTTGTGATTGATCAGACAAATGTCTTCCCCCATCACCAATCCGCAGTGGCCAGCGTGTGATGAAAATTAGCCGAACCCAAGACATGTCTCAGGCCTTAGCCCTGCAGTGGACTAGAAACCTTTGCATTTGTTGTTATTGTGTTATAATATGATTTTTACAGGGTAAAGCAGCCCTACTTGTAGCCCAAGATTAAAAGTTTTCAGATGTATTTTATTTTATTATACTTAAATGTTCTGTAAAAATCCTGTTTTCAATATTTAACTTAGCCGGTGATTATATAGCTGCAACTCTGTTGCTCGACAAACAACTCTACGGTAAAAACTCGCCAGCGATCGCTACACAGGTTGCGGGTGTGCCCAACAGCGCCATCTGTCGACCAGATACCCAGTTCTCAATGTAAACAAAGACTCAATTTTCTCTCTGTCGCCGTGTCGGCAAGACGTACTTTACTCGCTGTTGCTAAACTGGAGTTTTTCACATCTAATTGGTGAAGTACTATATTCTAGTTTTGAGCTTTCGCTGTGCAGGGTTTTTCTTCACACAAATCCTTGAACTCTTTTTGATAACGGATTCTTTGTTGATGACTTTTTGATCGTTTTTTGGAATTTCCCTTGACCAATTCAAAATGGCTGACCCTTCACAAGTCCCCAAATTTAGGAAATGCAATGCTAGGGACTGTTCTAGGCGTCTTCCGAAGGCTTCTATCGACCCTCACACTGTTTGTTCCAATTGTCGGCATAAAACCTGTCAATTGGAAGATCGGTGTGAGGAGTGCGTTGGCCTTTCGGAATTCGATTTTATCGAATTTCAAAAGTACACACGTAGGCTAGAGAGAGATAGAGTTAGGAGAAGTTCTTCTCGTTCTATTGATATATCCTCTCCTCATGCCCCACAACCTATTCCTTCCCCTGTAGTGGTTGCTCCTAACCCCCCTCCTGGCACTCAGGAACCATCGATGGCTGATATGATGCGTGCCATCCAGGCTCTGGGTGAGAGAGTTGAGTCCCTTGCTAGTGACCGTAATCAGCTCATGGCGGATGTGAAGGAGCTTAAGTGCCAAAGTGCAGTGGGAAGTGCTAAAGTGCCAAGTGATAGTGTTGTGGACAGTGTTGCGCTTGAGGGTTCGTCTGTTCGTGCCTGTCGTCCTCCTAGTCCGGGACCTCTTGCAAGCTCCCAAGTCCAGGGGAGAAGCAATGTCGTACGACGCATGGGTTCGAGAGGCTTTAATCAGCGAACAGACGTTCCCTCCGTGGTATCGGGCGTAACTACCCAAGATCGCTCCTACCTAACTAAGACGAGAGAGCCCATTTATACCTCGTCTTCTGAAGGTGTTTCTCGCAAGAAACTTTGGACCAAGGTCTCGCGACCGTTAAAACGTAAATCGGTCCCTTCAGCACAAGTCCAACGGCCCGGTTGTAGCCACTGGGTCAGTTCGGACTCGTTGCCGTCATCCGATGACTGCTCACCGCCTAAGAGAGGCAAAGCGGTACCGCTTCAGACAGTAACACCGTCTGTCGCCGCACCTGCTCCCGTAGACCCTAAGTGGTCTCTACTGCAAGACATGCAGTCTAAACTTACGTCTCTGATGCAGGACTTTCGTGCGGAGAAGGTTGCTGCCGTACCAGCTAGTGCAGTACCTAGCCTACAACCCTCCACGCGATCGGTTGTGCGTCCTGTGGACGCTGAGGTAACCTTCTCACGCACACCAGTTGAGAGAGTTCCTCCACCCATGCGTTCCAGTTTGATCTGCCAGCCGCATGTTGACGTTAAGCGTCGCACGGAGGTTGCCGTTGACGTTCTGGATATTCAACAACCGTCAGAGTTGCTTTGTTTTGACGCGGTGCGTCAACCTCCGCAACCTAGTGTGGTTTCCACTGCGCACCCACATCAGTCTAGACAGTCTGGAGTAGACGCTGTGCGTCCCCGCGCTACCATGGTTGTTGCCAGCTCACAGACTGGGCAGCAGTTCCATGACGTTGCGTCCGGCTCAGTCACGCATGCACCAGTGCGACCGGACTCAACGAACCAGCCGTTACCCACTCCGTTGCCGTTTCCTCATCAGTTGTCGGATGAGGAACTTTCTGATGATGATGTTGCTGCACATATAGATGAACCACAATCAGAATTGGACGAGCCTAAGTCTACTCAACCCTCTTTGGACTTTAGAAAAGTTTTGGCCATTTTCAAAGAGCTGTTTCCTGACCAGTTTGTTTCTGTGGCTCCTTGTTCTCCGCCTTCAGAGTTTGTTTTAGGTATGCCGTCTACCACTCCTGCCTTTACTAGACTCGTCCTCGCACGCTCGTCCAAGAGAGCTTTGCGGGTGATAGGAGAATGGTTGCAGTCCAAGAAGAGTTTAGGGAAGACAGCCTTTGCTTTTCCCCCTGCTAGACTCTCTTCTAGATCGAGCGTCTGGTATGCCACGGGAGAAGTTCTCGGCTTGGGAGTTCCTGCCTCTGCCCAGGGCGACTTCTCAAGTCTTGTAGACTCTCCCCGCCGCCTTGCCATGAGACGCTCAAAGATATGTTGGTCATCTTCGGACCTGGACCACCTTTTGAAAGGAATCTTTAGGGCCTTCGAAGTTTTTAACTTCTTAGACTGGTGTCTAGGAGCCCTAAGCAGGAAGATCTCTTCGACAGATAAAGAGACTTCCTTGCTCATTATGTCCTGCATGGACAAGGCCGTACGTGATGGGTCTAATGAGCTTGCTGCATCATTTGTGTCCGGAGTCCTTAAAAAGCGAGAAAATCTCTGCTCATTCCTTTCTGCTGGAGTTACACCGTGCCAGAGACCTGAGCTTCTCTTTGCTCCTCTTTCCAAGTGCCTTTTTCCAGAAGTCCTGATTAAGGAAATAGCCGCTTCGTTAGTGCAGAAGGACACTCACGATCTTGTTGCGTCCTCAGCTCGCAAAGCTCCCCCTTTGCCTACCTTGTCAGCTAGACCAAGGATGGACACTCCAGCGTCTCGTTTTATTCCGCCCTTTCGTGGCAGAGCCTCCAGCAGAGGAGGTGCTCGTGCCGAAGGGAAACGAGGGAAGAAGAAAGGATCCAAGTCCTTTAAGGGCAGAGTCTGACTGCTCGCTTCTTCAGACAGCAGTGGGAGCCAGACTCAAGAACTTCTGGCAGACCTGGGAGAAGAGAGGCGCAGATGCACAATCTGTGAAGTTGCTCAGAGAGGGGTACAAGATCGCTTTTGTACTTAAACCCCCTCTAGCAACGTCTCCCATCGATCTCTCTCCCAGGTACAGAGAGGAAGACAAGAGACGAGCCTTGAAACGGGAAGTGTCTCTTTTACTAGAGAAGGGAGCGGTGGTCAAAGTCTCGGACCTTCAATCTCCGGGATTCTACAACCGCCTCTTCTTGGTTTCAAAGAAGACAGGAGGGTGGAGGCCGGTGCTAGACGTCAGTGCTCTGAATGTCTTTGTCACAAAGCAGACGTTCTCCATGGAGACCACAAAGTCAGTCTTAGCAGCGGTCAGAAGGGAAGACTGGATGGTCTCATTAGACCTAAGGGACGCCTACTTCCACGTCCCCATCCACCCGGACTCCCAACCTTTTCTGAGATTCGTTTTCGAAAAGGTGGTCTACCAGTTTCAGGCCCTGTGCTTTGGCCTAAGCACAGCTCCTCTTGTGTTTACGAGGCTGATGAGGAATGTAGCCAAATTCCTCCATTTATCGGACATCCGAGCCTCCCTTTATTTGGACGACTGGCTTCTCAGAGCCTCTTCCAGTCGTCGCTGTCTGAAGGATCTAAAGTGGACTCTAGATCTGACCAAGGAATTGGGTCTCCTTGTCAATATGGGAAAGTCGCAACTGGTCCCATCCCAAACTATTGTGTATTTAGGGATGGAGATTCACAGTCTAGCTTTTCGGGCTTTTCCGTCGGCCCCCAGAATAAGCCAAGCCCAGTTATGCATCCAGAACATGCTGAAGAAGGAACACTGCTCAGTCAGGCAGTGGATGAGTCTGGTAGGGACGCTATCATCCCTGGAACTTTTTGTGTCATTAGGAAGACTACACCTCCGTCCTCTTCAATACCATCTAGCTTTTCACTGGAAAAAGGACAAGACGCTAGAAGCGGTCTCGATCCCCATTTCCGAAAAGATGAAGTCTTGTCTGACTTGGTGGAAGGACAGTATCAACCTCAGAGAGGGTCTTCCCCTGGCTGTTCAGACTCCCAACCACGTTCTCTTCTCGGACGCATCGGACGTAGGCTGGTGCGCGACATTAGACGGTCGGGAATGTTCAGGACTGTGGAACTCGAGTCAAAGGATCATGCATATCAACTGCAAGGAGCTGCTGGCAGTACATCTGGCCTTGAAAAGCTTCAGGTCTCTCCTTCGAGGCAAAGTGGTGGAAGTGAACTCGGACAACACCACTGCCTTGGCGTACATCTCCAAGCAAGGAGGGACCCACTCACTGATGTTGTACGAGATCGCAAGGGACCTGCTCATCTGGTCAAAAGGTCTACACATAACACTAGTAACGAGGTTCATCCAAGGCAACTTGAATGTCATGGCAGATTGTCTCAGTCGGAAAGGGCAAGTAATTCCAACAGAATGGACCCTCCACAAGGATGTATGCAAGAGACTTTGGGCCACTTGGGGCCAACCAACCATAGATCTCTTTGCAACCTCGATGACCAAGAGGCTCCCAATATATTGCTCACCAGTCCCAGACCCAGCAGCAATACATATAGATGCCTTTCTCCTAGATTGGTCACATCTAGATCTATATGCATTCCCACCGTTCAAGATTGTCAACAAGGTACTGCAGAAGTTCGCCTCTCACGAAGGGACAAGGTTGACGCTAGTTGCTCCCCTCTGGCCCGCGAGAGAATGGTTCACCGAGGTACTTCGATGGCTAGTAGACGTTCCCAGAAGTCTTCCTCTAAGGGTGGACCTTCTACGTCAGCCACACGTAAAGAAGGTACACCAAAGCCTCCACGCTCTTCGTCTGACTGCCTTCAGACTATCGAAAGACTCTCGAGAGCTAGAGGCTTTTCGAAGGAGGCAGCCAGTGCGATTGCTAGAGCAAGGAGAGCATCCACCCTTAGAGTCTACCAATCGAAGTGGGAAGTCTTCCGAAACTGGTGCAAGTCAGTCTCTGTATCCTCGACCAGTACCTCTGTAGCTCAAATAGCTGACTTTCTCTTATACCTGAGAAAAGGACGATCCCTTTCAGCTCCCACTATCAAGGGCTACAGAAGCATGTTGGCATCGGTCTTCCGGCATAGAGGCTTAGATCTTTCCAACAATAAAGATCTTCAGGACCTCCTTAAGTCTTTTGAGACCACGAAGGAGCGTCGTTTGGTTACACCTGGTTGGAATTTAGACGTGGTACTAAGATTCCTCATGTCAGACAGGTTTGAGCCGCTACAATCAGCCTCCCTGAAAGATCTCACTTTAAAGACACTTTTCCTGGTATGCTTAGCCACAGCTAAAAGAGTCAGTGAGATTCATGCCTTCAGCAAGAACATCGGATTTTCGTCAGAAAAAGCTACATGTTCGCTACAACTTGGTTTTCTAGCCAAAAATGAGCTGCCTTCTCGACCTTGGCCGAAATCGTTCGATATTCCCAGCTTATCGAATATGGTAGGCAATGAACTAGAAAGAGTCTTATGCCCTGTGAGAGCTCTTAAGTTCTATTTAAAGCGAACTAAACCTTTACGAGGCCAATCTGAAGCTTTATGGTGTTCAGTTAAGAAACCATCTTTGCCTATGTCAAAGAATGCTTTATCCTACTTTATCAGACTGTTAATACGAGAAGCTCATTCACATCTGAGTGAGGAAGACCAAGCATTGCTTAAGGTGAGGACACACGAAGTTAGAGCTGTCGCAACTTCCGTGGCCTTTAAGCAAAATAGATCTCTGCGAAGTATAATGGACGCAACCTATTGGAGAAGCAAGTCAGTGTTTGCGTCTTTTTATCTAAAGGATGTCCAGTCTCTTTACGAGGACTGCTACACACTGGGACCATTCGTAGCAGCGAGTGCAGTAGTGGGTGAGGGCTCAACCACTACAATTCCCTAATTCCATACCCTTTTAATCTTTCTCTTGAAATGTTTTTATTGTTGTTTTTTTGGGTTGTCCGGAAGGCTAAGAAGCCTTTCGCATCCTGGTTGATTTGGCGGGTGGTCAAAGTCATTTCTTGAGAGCGCCTAGATTAGGGGTTTGATGAGGTCCTGTTGTATGGGTTGCAACCCTTGATACTTAAGATCCTAGGGGTCGATCAGCATCCTAAGAGGATCGCGAGGCTCCGTAAGGAAGACGTACTTAAAAGGCAGAGTAATTGTTCAAGTCGACTTCCTTACCAGGTACCTATTTATTTTGTTTTTGTTATTTTGATAACTTCTAAAATGAAATAAAAAACTCTTAGCTCATAAAAGTGTAAACATATATTACTGGTCTCTACCCACCATCCTGGGTGTGAATCAGCTATATAATCACCGGCTAAGTTAAATATTGAAAAATGTTATTTTGATTATAAAATAAATTTTTGAATATACTTACCCGGTGATTATAAATTAAATGACCCTCCCTTCCTCCCCAATAGAGACGCAGTGGGACGAGGAGAAAATTGAGTCTTTGTTTACATTGAGAACTGGGTATCTGGTCGACAGATGGCGCTGTTGGGCACACCCGCAACCTGTGTAGCGATCGCTGGCGAGTTTTTACCGTAGAGTTGTCTGTCGAGCAACAGAGTTGCAGCTATATAATCACCGGGTAAGTATATTCAAAAATTTATTTTATAATCAAAATAACATATTTACACAATCATCAACAATTTTAAACAATTAGGGTTTTTAAATATATTAATAAAATCCAGTCTTAATTCTAAATATGAACTTACTTGTTTCCCTCCATGTTTACCTAGCAAACTGCATTGAAAAATTAACTTTTGTAGTAGAATCTCAGAAAAGAATTTTAGCTAGTGAATTCCAAAACACCAAGTTGACTGTCCCACTGAGATTTAATGTAGTAGGTAGAAGGTTGGCCTGGGCACCAGCCACTTATTGAGATTCTACAGCTAGAGAGTTATTGGGTCTTTTGACTGGCCAGACAGTACTACATTGGATCCCTCTCTCTGGTTACAGCTCATCTTTCCTTTGCCTGCACAGCGCCAAATATTCTGGCCTATTCTTTCCACATTCTCCTCTTTCCTCATACACCTGACAACACTGAGATTATCAAACAATTCTTCTTCGTTTGCACTGCATATGCTCAGTTGCTACTTTCCTCTTGTTAAGGTAGGAATAGTAAGAAAATCAAGCATTAAATGAAAGCGATATCTAATAATAGGTTTAAGTCATGTACTTTTAGATATGGATTTAAAAAACCTTCCATTCAGGCCTGGAATACTTGAGAAGTTTAACGTGTGGTCTCTCTCCTTAAACTGTTTGATGGTGTTGGTTCTATTGCTGTGTATTTTTATACTGTACTTCGATCCTAATTATCAGACGGCTAAAGGTTACTATACTCCATTATTAAACTTGTGTTAGTTACTTACTTTTCCTCTTCATATTTTAGATGTTGAGTCAGGACTTTGAGCAGCTGCAAGAGCGTTTGAGGGAGAGGCAGGAAGCGTTAGAACAGCAAGAGCGGCGTCTTCGGGGTTTTCTTGGCAATTCCCCTTCCACTTCGTCATCAACTACATCTTCTGCAGTGTCATCTCCCCCTCTGGATTGTGATGATGATCCTCCAAGTCCTCCAGGTAGGTAATTTAGTTTTTTTTGTAAAGTCAAAGTGTAACTTGGTGGAGTAACGAGAACTTTGGGTGTGGAGGAAATGCTCCCTTAAATCTCGAAGAAGTCTCTGACAGCAGGTTGATGGATTGGGTTTAAAGCGATAGTCAAGATGTCTTTTCGTCTTCTACTCTTGACGCCTAGCGGATGATCTTACTGGACCGGTAGGGGTCATTTGCCTCAGTTAGATAGGCACTGCGCATCACAAGGAACTGGCTATCCTTTGATGAATCTAGCTAATGAATCCTCTTGAGGCCCTTTGCGCCTAGTTAGGTAGACACTGCGCCTCACAAGGAACTGGCTATCCTTTGATGAATCTAGATAATGAATCCTCTTGAGGCCCTTTGCACCTGGTTAGGTAGGCACTGCGCCTCACAAGGAACTGGCTATCCTTTGATGATGTTCTTTTGCGTTGATAGACGTGGAAGATGACGATGATGATGATGAAGGTAAAAGTGTCTTTAGAAAAAAATATGAACTCTTTGCAAATTTTCTTTCTCACAGTTTTGGTAACACTAAAGCAGGCCATGGACTATCGAAAAAAAAGATCAGGAAGAGCAAATAAAAGTTTAAATTTACATCAATAATAATATATATAAACATTGTTTGTGCTGCAGCTCTTCGTGACTTCAACATCATTGTGCGTCATTAGCTATTATAGACCACTGGGTCAATTTTAAAAAATATTCTACAATTATCCCATAATAAAAGCACTGGACCATTTTACGAATAAAAAGTTTTATTGTAATTATCAAAATAAATATATTTCATTAAATTTACTCAGAGTAGTACAGTACTGCTTTCATGCACAGCCAGGTTCTAGGGGTGCTATCCATTAGTCATAACCTACCTTTTCTGTACAGAAGGTCCTCAACTTACAGACATAATAGGTTCCGAGAAGCTATTTTTAAGTTATATTTTGTTACAATTTGGCCCTACGGTGGGCCTAACCTGAATCCCATGCCTAGGATTTCAAGCAATAAAACTCACCTAATAGTCGAGTTTGATATGAAATGGATATCAGGTTATTACAAATACCGATTTGCTTACTGTAGTAAACAAATACCGATTCGCTTACTGTAGTAAACAAATACCGATTTGCTTACTGTAGTAAACAAATACCGATTCGCTTACTGTAGTAAACAAATACCGATTTGCTTACTGTAGTAAACAAATACCGATTCGCTTACTGTAGTAAACAAATACCGATTTGCTTACTGTAGTAAACAAATACCGATTCGCTTACTGTAGTAAACAAATACCGATTTGCTTACTGTAGTAAACAAATACCGATTCGCTTACTGTAGTAAACAAATACCGATTCGCTTACTGTAGTAAACAAATACCGATTCGCTTACTGTAGTAAATGATATGACGTAATATTGTTTTATTACTGTACTGTTTGAAAGTTTGCTGAATGTTGAGGATGATAGGGAGGCAGAGATAATTGCTGTTCCAGGTGTTGAGGTGCCAGTGATGGGAGATGAGAATGAGAGAGAGATTACAATAGAGGAAGTGAGGAGAGCACTAGATGAAACGAGAGTAGGAAAAGCATCTGGTATGGATGGTGTGAAAGCTGAGATGTTGAAGGAAGGGGGTGTGACTGTAATTGAATGGTTGGTGAGATTGTTTAATGTGTGTTTTGTGTTGTCAATGGTACCAGTAGATTGGGTCTGTGCATGTATTGTACCACTATATAAGGGTAAGGGAGATGTGCATGAGTGTTGTAATTCAAGAGGTATTAGTTTGTTGAGTGTAGTTGGAAAAGTGTATGGTAGAGTACTGATTAATAGGATTAAGGATAAAACAGAGAATGCAATCTGGGAAGTACAGGGGGGGTTTTAGAAGAGGTAGGGGTTGTATGAATCAGATTTTTACAGTTAGGCAGATATGCGAGAAATATTTAGCAAAAGGTAAGGAGGTGTATGTTGCGTTTATGGATCTGGAGAAAGCATATGATAGAGTTGATAGGGAAGCAATGTGGAATGTGATGAGGTTATATGGAGTTGGTGGAAGGTTGTTGCAAGCAGTGAAAAGTTTCTACAAAGGTAGTAAAGCATGTGTTAGAATAGGAAATGAAGTGAGCGATTGGTTTCCGGTGAGAGTGGGGCTGAGACAGGGATGTGTGATGTCGCCGTGGTTGTTTAACTTGTATGTTGATGGAGTGGTGAGAGAGGTGAATGCTCGAGTGCTTGGACGAGGATTAAAACTGGTAGGCGAGAATGATCATGAATGGGAGGTAAATCAGTTGTTGTTTGCGGATGATACTGTACTGGTAGCAGACACAGAAGAGAAGCTTGACCGACTAGTGACAGAATTTGGAAGGGTGTGTGAGAGAAGGAAGTTGAGAGTTAATGTGGGTAAGAGTAAGGTTATGAGATGTACGAGAAGGGAAGGTGGTGCAAGGTTGAATGTCATGTTGAATGGAGAGTTACTTGAGGAGGTGGATCAGTTTAAGTACTTGGTGTCTGTTGTTGCAGCAAATGGTGGAGTGGAAGCAGATGTACGTCAGAGAGTGAATGAAGGTTGCAAAGTGTTGGGGGCAGTTAAGGGAGTAGTAAAAAATAGAGGGTTGGGCATGAATGTAAAGAGAGTTCTATATGAGAAAGTGATTGTACCAACTGTGATGTATGGATCGGAGTTGTGGGGAATGAAAGTGATGGAGAGACAGAAATTGAATGTGTTTGAGATGAAGTGTCTGAGGAGTATGGCTGGTGTATCTCGAGTAGATAGGGTCAGGAACGAGGTGGTGAGGGTGAGAACGGGTGTAAGAAATGAGTTAGCGGCTAGAGTGGATATGAATGTGTTGAGGTGGTTTGGCCATGTTGAGAGAATGGAGAATGGCTGTCTGCTAAAGAAGGTGATGAATGCAAGAGTTGATGGGAGAAGTACAAGAGGAAGGCCAAGGTTTGGGTGGATGGATGGTGTGAAGAAAGCTCTGGGTGATAGGAGGATAGATGAGAGAGAGGCAAGAGAGCGTGCTAGAAATAGGAATGAATGGCGAGCGATTGTGACGCAGTTCCGGTAGGCCCTGCTGCTTCCTCCGGTGCCTTAGATGACCGCGGAGGTAGCAGCAGTAGGGGACTCAGCAGTATGAAGCTTCATCTGTGGTGGAAATGTGGGAGGTTGGGCTGTGGCACCCTAGCAGTACCAGCTGAACTCGGCTGAGTCCCTGGTTAGGCTGGAGGAACATAGAGAGTAGAGGTCCCCTTTTTTGTTTTGTTCTTGTTGATGTCGGCTACCCCCCAAAATTGGGGGAAGTGCCTTTGGTATATGGATGGATTACTGTACTGTATTTCTTTATCTTTGTTATTTTCAGTTTGATTTGTGTTTGTAGCACCGAATGTTTGTGAGTTGGGGCCTTTCTGTACTGAATTCGTCTTTTAGGTGTATTGAAGAAAAGTAAAATTGTTGTGTGGAATTCCAAGTACAGTAGTAGTTGTATTAACTAAAGGTATATTCTCACCTTTGTTGACGTCTCGCAGGATTATATACAGGAGAGGGGGTTCCCAGCCCCCTCGTCCCGTCCCTTTTAGTCGCCTCTTACGACACGCAGGGATAACGTTGGCTGCTGCTTCCTCCGGTGCCTTAGATGACCGCGGAGGTAGCAGCAGTAGGGGATTCAGCATTATGAAGCTTCATCTGTGGTGGATAAGGGGGGAGGGTGGGCTGTGGCACCCTAGCAGTACCAGCTGAACTTGGTTGAGTCCCTTGTCAGGCTGGGAGGAACGTAGAGAGTAGAGGTCCCCTTTTTGCTTTGTTTCATTTGTTGATGTCGGCTACCCCCCAAAATTGGGGAAAGTGCCTTGGTATATGTATGTGTATATTCTCACCTACTTTCACTGAGGATATTGCTTGCATTGTGTTTTCCCCAGTTCATTTTTGATGTTGCGGAAATCCTTTTAAATTGACCCACTGGTCCTAGCTGCTGAATCTCTTCCCTCTACATTTTATCCATTCCCCTTTGCATTATCTCACCTGCCCAACTCTTTTCTCTATCGTTGTTTTCATTTTCAGTTGTCATTCTTCAGGCAAGTACCACACGAGTCAAAATGTGATTCGACAGTCTCGTGAATTTACGCAAATGATATTCTACAATTATTCAAAATTTCATTACAATATAAATATAATGTGGATTGAGATTTATTCGTCCTAACCTTCAAGCATATTTTGATCCCCGCTGTAATTCCTATTGAGTTACCATATAAAGTTGCAATGTGCACTATACTTTAAACTTTACAAGATACTTTTATAGCATCAATTGAGCCCTCATTATGAATATTATTGCATGGGGGATTTGTTGTAAAGTAGTTTAACCCTAACTTGAGACATATTGGACTTACATGGCTGGATTGAAGGATTTGTTTATTTTTTGAGGTGAAAACTGGGTAAAGAATAGAAATGACTCCCTTGCCTCCCTGGGTACGTTGCTGTATTCAACCTCTCTGATTTAGCTCGAAGCATTACTTTCCAGTTATTGTTCTTATTATTCAAGAATGAATTACATAAACCAATGTGTTAACATTCTTAACTCTTTATGTGCTACTGCTGACCCTTGTATCTATGAATAGCGCTGACCGTTGGTATGGAAGTGTAAGACTGCCATTTATTGTGTGAGATTTAGAAATCTATAATGGTGATAGTGATGTGCTAATCCTCAAGAATAAAGTAAAACTATAATTATACTTATTCTTTTATCCATATTCAGAGAGAGTCCGTAGAAGTCGCCCTCCAACCACGTCGTTGTCATCAAGAATTGCTAATATGCTTGCTCATCAGGCAGCCAATGCTAACAATGTTTCAGGTCTAGGTATGTAAACCTGTTGGTGCTCTTGTTGGTCAATGTGTTTTGTGATAAGATTAGGTTTCTGTATTTATTTACTGATGCAGATGAATATACTTAGGATTAGGTTACTGTATTTATTTACTGATGCAGATTTGGCTTTCCATAATTCTCTTCTTTCATATTTGAAAAAGTCAAAGTTACTGATTTTTTTTTTCTTATAGTAAAGTTGGAAAGATCATATAGAACTTTGAAATTTGTGGTATCTAAGGTTTAGATTATTTTTCCTAAGACTAGAATATTTGCATAGATAACTTAGTTTTAATCCATGTTTGGTAAGAGCTTTGTTTTGATTTTATCATCTTAATCAAAGTAAATTCAAATTTACATTCAGCATATAAGCAGAATAGTGTAACCTTGTAATATTACTAATATTTAGGAGTAAAGGCTTCCTTTTTACTTTGGTGAATAAGGTTTTTTCTTGTCTGGTTTAATGATTTTATGTAAACATCATAGTCGAAGGATATGAATGTAGATATGATAAAAATAATGAAGAATAACATTAATGTTTAATGACAAAGTGCCGGTTGTTCATAAGTCATTAGTTTTTGTTACCTAATTTGATATTTTATGATCAATTTAAGTGTTGACATATTTCTTTATCTCCTCCCAGAAACTAACACCGTTCAGTTGTGTAATGTTAGGCGGCGGTTGCGACAAAGTATTCTGAATGCAAGGAGGGATATGCTTGTTGGCCGCACCCCTGGCAGGGCCAGCGGCCCTATGCTCTTTCCAGCATCCAGGGCTCGATCTCGAAATAGCAGCGCGGAAAGAATACACGTATTGATACGGGAAGGACTGCGGAGAGAACAAAGGGATCATTACAGGTAAAGGAAATGGTTTTGGGTGTGTGTGCGTGTGTGTGTGTGTGTGTAATAAAGCTACAATCGTAGTTGGAAAAGTAAGATACTATAAGCCCAAGGGCTCCAACAGGAAAGTTATGTGTGTGTGTGATAAAGCTACAATCGTAGTTGGAAAAGTAAGATACTATAAGCCCAAGGGCTCCAACAGGAAAGTTATGTGTGTGTGTGTGTGATAAAGCTACAATCGTAGTTGGAAAAGTAAGATACTATAAGCCTAAGGGCTCCAACAGGAAAGTTATGTGTGTGTGTGTGTAATAAAGCTACAATCGTAGTTGGAAAATAAGATACTATAAGCCCAAGGGCTCCAACAGGAAAGTTATGTGTGTGTGTGTGTGTGATAAAGCTACAATCGTAGTTGGAAAAGTAAGATACTATAAGCCCAAGGGCTCCAACAGGAAAGTTATGTGTGTGTGTGTGTAATAAAGCTACAATCGTAGTTGGAAAAGTAAGATACTATAAGCCTAAGGGCTCCAACAGGAAAGTTATGTGTGTGTGTGTGTAATAAAGCTACAATCGTAGTTGGAAAATAAGATACTATAAGCCCAAGGGCTCCAACAGGAAAGTTATGTGTGTGTGTGTGTGTAATAAAGCTACAATCGTAGTTGGAAAAGTAAGATACTATAAGCCCAAGGGCTCCAACAGGAAAGTTATGTGTGTGTGTGTGTGATAAAGCTACAATCGTAGTTGGAAAAGTAAGATACTATAAGCCCAAGGGCTCCAACAGGAAAGTTGTGTGTGTGTGTGTGTGTAATAAAGCTACAGCCCTAGTTGGAAAAGTAGGAAACTACAAGCCCAAGGGCTCCAATAGGGAAAAATAGCCTTGTGAGGAAAGGAATTAAATAAATTATAAGGGAAATAATAAACTATCACAATAGAATTTATGTCAGCCTGTTCAACATAAAAACGTTCGCTACAAGTTTGAACATTGCATATTTGTATTCAGTGGGTCTGAATGAAATTAAAGCACAAGATTGACTTTTGACAGTTATGTACTATTTAAAATTTGACTTCAGGTATTATCATCCCACATTACAGGCAAATTCTTCGCCACATGGCCGACCGTCTCAACAGCCTAGTTAACCAGGAGCAGGAGCAGCAACAGGACGAGCAAGGCCAGCGTCGACAGGGAGAAGAACACCTGTCTGACGACCTCCCGAATTCACCCCATCTAAGTGGTGGTATGTACAGACACATGTCGAATAAGTATGCCAGCGCTCGTGCTGTGACAAACCCAGAGCAGCCAAGTGGTGATAATTCCATGGACAATCACATGGAGAGTAAGTACACCTTCCGTTTGTGGGCTGATTCTAGAAGAGATGCACCTCATAGCCACTACGATGTTCGGTTATAGTTTTTGACGTTAATAGACAGAGTTTATTTTTATTTTCTCCTTTTTATAAACTGGATCACACAAGCCTGTTTTCTAGCATCTATTAATATCTTGTAGCCAAAATTTACAGTCACCAGTGTTGAAGGTAAAGCTAGTTTCACGTTTAAGACCACCCGGTACATTTATGATCATACGCAATTTCAATTTTGCCCTCAGTATTAGTTATATGTAGCAAAAGTTTTAGCGGAGAATGCTATAGGGTTGTGACAGCCTATGAGGAACGTCCCTGCCTGGCGATCCGATGGACTGAGGTTTGAGACCCGCTTTAGTTCTATAGATTTTTGTAGTGTCTGCAACCTCACTATCCTTGTGATCTAAGAATAGGGAGTTTGGGGAAGCCTATAGGTCTACCTGCTGAGTCATTAGTTGCCATTGCCTGGCTTTCCCTAGTCCTAGCTTGGGTGGAGAGTGGCTTGGCCACTGATTAATATTATTATTACTTGCTAAGCTACAACCCTAGTTGAAAAAGCAGGATGCTATAAGCCCGAGGGCTCCAACAAGGAAAATAGCCCAATGATGATAGGAAATAAGAGAAGTAATTAACGATTAAAATAAAATAATTTAAGAACAGTAACAGCATTAGAATAATTCTTTCATATATAAAATATAAAAACTTTTAAAATAAAACTGCAGGAAGAGAAATAGAATAGTGTGCCTGAGTGTATATATGGTCAGTCACTGTCCCTTGAGATCCTGTAAAAATCGTGATTTATACAATCAACAATAATTTTATACAACTAAGGTTCTTAAATATATTAGCAAAAGCCAAAGTCTTAATTCTAATTATGCACTTGCTCATTTCCCTAGCAAACTTTAATGAAAAGTGCACCTTTGTACTAGAATCTCGGAAAAGAATTTCAGCTAACCTAACCTAACCTAACCTTGCTTCCGCCATCTATCAATTTTCATAGTCTTCAATCTACCATTTATGGTGCGTTAACCATTAGCAAAATAGCCAATTCTGCTCTAAGGACATACAAATATGCAATAAAGTCTGTCTTTGATCAATGCATTCATCACAAGGAACCTTCAAACCAGAAAACCTGCTTGTGTGACTTAATTTTTCAAGTTCCTAATTTTGGTTAAGGAAAGGGTCAATAGGTGTACTTACTTATGATAAAAGCTGCATGCAAATGGTTGCTTTGTGTTTGTCCTTGACATATTTTGTAAATAAAAATATGGTATATATGTAAACAGAAATAAATGAAAGTTTTGGTGTTTTATAGAGCTGCGCTCATATTCTGTCTTTGCAGATCTGCGTCTTCTTGTTAGATTAGCTCTGCACTTAATTGATCAGTTGACCAACTTTATATGTAACCAAAATATGTAAGTTGATATTAGAATTTATTTATGAATATTTTATTTTATGTGTATTTATATATGTATATATATATATATTTATATATATATATATATATATATATATATATATATATATATATATATATATATATATATATATATACAGTATATACATATATAAATATACAGTATATATATATACATATATATATATATATATATATATATATATATATATATATATATATATATATATATATATATATATATATATATATATATATATATATATATATATATACAGTGTGTATATATATATATATATATATATATATATATATATATATATATATATATACACACTGTATATGTATGGATATTTATTGTTTTTATCTTATTCCAGGATTGTGGTATTTGACTATGTTTTTACTATTTTTTCCATACATGTATATATTTTTGTGGAAATGTTTATGAATGTAAAATTTATCGTGTATTTATCTAGGTTGAAGATGAACACATTTCTGTAAATTACAGTTACCAAAGCTGTTTCAATCGAAAGAATCAGAGAGTTTGTTGTTTAATTTACTAATATATGGGCATAGAATATTAAAAATATATAGATTTATTTCATTTGAAAACTTAATTTATTTAGTTATATGGTAAAATGTGTATTATTGTATTCGAATTAATGCCATTCTTCTAAATAACATTTTCTACTCTTTCCCAGATCTCAACCTTTGACTTTTTATTTTTTTTTATAATTTTTGAAAATTTTTTATTGATGCAAATTTATTGAGCATTTATTTAGCCGTAAGCCGACACCAAAATGGACACTCCATCCTAAATAGCAATTTCACCTTTCCTTTTCGGTGTACGTATTTGCATGCGTAATATAACGATAGATTTAGTAAGAAAACAAGATTTTGTTGTTCAATTTATGCTATTATTTATAGATGATGAAGGGAGAAGCATTGAATTAAAAGCTCGAGATAGAGACGACTAGCGAAATCTAACCTAAGCCCTTTGCGTCAATAGGCGTGGGAGATGATGATGATTTATACGTCTATAGTCAATTTCTTTTAGCGATGCAGATTTGCACCGACTCGCAGCAGTGCCCTTTTAGCTCGGAAAAATTTCCTGATCGCTGATTGGTTGGACGAGATAATTCTAACCAATCAGCGATCAGGAAAATTTTCCGAGCTAAAAGGGCACCGCTGCGAGTCGGTGCAAATCTGCCTCGATAAAAGAAATGGACTATAGAACATTAACTAATTATATAAATATGTGTATTATTTGAAAGCATGTTCATCCAGCTATAATGGTAGAAGATATATTATTTTATTTGAAATAATGCTATTCTTCTAAACACTTTAGAAACTATATTTTTCCCTGTTTTGGAATATTTGATTCTGTTTTTTTCCATACAGTATTTTTTATATATTTTCGAGAAATTTTTATCTTTTTAAGATTTATTTTGTACAATGACACAAAATTTAAAACTCTTAAAGTTAGAAATAAAGTCCCTGCAGATGTTTCAACTAAGTTATTTACAGGGTATAATCTCTCCTTGAAATTCAACAAAAGAGGAGAAAATATTTTTTAATTCTATGTTGTTATTTGCATGCTTAGAGTATTTAACAATAATGAAAACTATGTACCTTTGGAAAATCATCTTGGTTCAGCTAAACATTACAGAATAGATATTGGCATTTGCTATTACCTTATTTTTTAAATATTTACCACTTCCGTAACACTATATTTTCCATTGTTTGAATCACTTATACTGTACTCGTTCGTTTTGATATTTTTATATGTTGTAGCATTCTTTTAATTGTTGTAGAATAACATGCAAGTATTTTTCTATAAAATTAGGCATAAATGAACTCTTAATGTAAACAGTAAAGTTACCATAACCATTTGAATTATTCGATTACATAATTCAGGTTTTACTACCAAATATTTTATAAGAAGCTTTCATTTATTACTTCGACATGCAAGAACTGGGGAAAATATATCAAACTATACATCCATTGAAATGAAATAGTCTCGGCTAAATGACAAAATTTATTCAATCTTCTCTATGATAGTTTTTGTGTTCAGGTGAATTACGGTGAGTAGAAACGTTTATGGAAAGTTCCATTGTACTTGTTCATTATTCATGTTTTTAGGCATTTTTATATTTAGGTAATATATAGTTTAATCAATTACAAAACAGAATAAGACTAAAGTGAGCTCTGTGGTGTAGAAACTTATGATGCCACTGCTCTTATTTAAAAACATTTTGTTGAAGATTTTTGGGACCCAAAAATGGCTTATCAAGTGTGTGAAACTTTTGCTACCACTTTGCTGCCAAGTTGGTTAATTGGTATATTTTAATTCAAGTAAATCTAGAGAGTTCCGTTACATTATGTTGAGGTGTATATGTATATTATAAGTGATTAGAGGATTAGAAAGCATTTAGAGAAACAGTCGCCGGTCAGATTACAAAAGGCATTTTGACGAAGGAAAAATTTATTTCTGGGCGAGGGACCTGTGTCGCCCAGTGAAATGCTCCTCTAGCACCATTTCTAAGGCATAATTATTGCTAAATATATGAAGGAAAAATCTATTTCTGGGCGAGGGACCTGTGTCGCCCAGTGAAATGCTCCTCTAGCACCATTTCTAAGGCATAATCATTGCTGAAAATAACAGAGAAAAAGAGATGCATGGAACGCCAGGAATAAACCTAGCTCGCTCACTCAATGAGTGTCGGTATAGAAAACTGGGGCGTGATTGAACCACGACCATAGATCCCTCACCAATTAGACCTCTCCTTCATCAACATACCCCCATCTCTACCCCTACATCATCCCACCCCCCATCTTCATTCCTCTTCAGCACTTGCGTTGGTCAGAAGTGTTTTGTTTTGCTCGTGTGCTTTGTGTTAATTTTGGAAGATGTCCGACGTTTTAGAGATCCCTGCTTCCAAATTGAGTATTATATTTGTCTGTTTGGGATTTCTAGGTTAACAAGAATCTGGACTACAGGTGAATGCATGAAATATTATAGATGACTTGTCTCTTTCCTTCCCTGGTGACCCACCTCCATCAGGGGAGGATAACAGAATCAAACAGAATTTTAATATAGTCTTTTGTTTCTTTACTCAATTGATGTTAATATATATACCCACCCTCCTCCCTAGTGGCTTTTGACTTTAGATATAGAGAATAGTTTCCACTTCGAGACAGAAGACAAGGACGCTGTGGCTTGGCGAAGCCATCGGTTATTACCATTAACCGGTAGATTGTCTTATTACTTAACTAGAAGCATAAGTCTATTGAAAAGAAAGAAAATATGGATTTCTTTTAGTTTTAGGGTTGAATGTCGATAAAACTAATCTTCCAGAGGGAAGCGATATAAAGTAGAGATACATCGATACGAAAATTTTTGACTGATACCGAGATCTCTTAATATGAATATCAGAGGAGTAAAAAAATAACATTTGTTATTAAAGTTCCATTTTTTCATGTTCTTCGTACAGTTTTGCCTAACCATTAATTCATTTGCAGATCTTACGAAGAGCGTCCTATATCTCGCCTTCCTAATCCATTCCGTGATGAAGAGATGGGTGCTACTGGTGAGAGTTCAAGGTCAGACCTCGCTTCCTCAATTGATTTAGATCTCTCCCCTGGCCTTCATAACCTAACAACATTATTTGAGACTGTGCGTATGGCCAGCGAGGAATTACGGAATGACGTGGGTGGGGGTGAAAGTAGCTCAACTCAAGAAAGCACAAGACCCATCACAAATGTACCAAGACGCCTAACGGACTTTTTAAGGAGGTCGGGAAATTTAGCACAGCAACAGGACGCACGTACAGGGAGCGGAAACGAAGCGAGTGGAACCCGAAGTACACGCGCAAGTTCCTCCTCTGCCCCGCAGCTCGTTATTCCTCGCATTACTTTAAGTGACCCTAGCGGCAGTGAAAGTCAGGTGGAAGATGATGCAGCTACTAATCAACCTTCCAGGACTTCGTACAATGACCGAGCCGATTTTAGCACAAGGTCGGTTTCTGGCGTTCCACTGAGGCTCCTCGGTCGGCAGTACGCGGTAGACCGCCGTAGCCCGGATTCTGAAGATAATCCGAGTATTCCCGAAGTTCTTCCCGATGCATTGTATCATTCGCCTGATCCAATTCCTTGGAGAGGACCCTATGATCTCGGACTTCTTAGGGGTCCCGGATCTGAAATGTTGTTCCGTCCTAACATTCAGAGAGTGCCGCCTGATCGAGCCGCCGAGAGGGAAGCTGACAACTTTTTCAGTCGACCGTATTATGCCTCACATCCAGCTTCTAGAACGATGACGGGTAAGTAATGGGCAAAATTTTCATTTTCTGTTGTAATGGTTTACAATTTAAAGAATAGGAGTATTCTTTAGTATTATTGATATGAAAATTTTTGGAATTCATTCTCTAAAGACTGAAATTTGTAAAAAGAAAATCCTGAAACATTAATTCCATAGCCTTGTATTAAAAAATTAAATAGAAATCTTAAAATTATAAAGAATAAACCCTAAGAAATTTTGTGACAACTATTTATGTAAGTAATATATAGAAAAACAAAAATAACTGATTTATATATTATAGTGAATCCAATATTTTGCCTTAAACCTTTCATTACATTGTTCTAATTTAGTCATATTTATTTAAAGCTTCTCTGCAAACACATCGTATCCAGGCTTGGGATTTTACCAACTACCAGATACCTGATATATCGGACAGTAAGTGTTAACTTCATGTTTAGGCCTAAATGACTACATTCATGTAGACATTGTAATCAAGTTATTTAAACATGAATTGATTTATTAAAGGTTGCATCTCACAAAAAGAGATAGAACATTTTTCAGTATGTGTGCCATCCATGAGTATTTAAAAACTTGCATTAAAGTAAAAATTCAATAGCTGAATTAAAAATGAATTATAGGTACTTGATCAATTTTCTAGCACCATTGGTTCCAAAGCCTTAACTGGTTTGTGATTTTGCCAGACAAGGGAACGTTACTTGGAGCTAGGTACAGATGCAATTCATTTTACTTCATTCCCATTTATCCACTGCATTTTACTTCATTCCCATTTATCCTCTTCATTTTACTTCATTCCCATTTATCCACTTCATTTTACTTCATTCCCATTTATCCACTTCATTTTACTTCATTCCCATTTATTCACTTCATTTTACTTCATTCCCATTTATCCACTTCATTTTACTTCATTCCCATTTATCCACTTCATTTTACTTCATTCCCATTTATCCACTTCATTTTACTTCATTCCCATTTATCCACTTCATTTTACTTCATTCCCATTTATTCACTTCATTTTACTTCATTCCCATTTATTCACTTCATTTTACTTCATTCCCATTTATTCACTTCATTTAACTTCGTTCCCACTATTTATTCACTTCCTTTGTTGCCTCAGAATTTTAGAGAAATATTCATTTAAATTGAATGAAAAAATGAAATATTTTGATGACAACTTGTTCTTGCAATTGTCTTCTGTCCATCCTCCCACTCGTAAGAAGGATTGGGGAGATACGTATTGTACTTCTATATCTAGACGTAGAAAAACTGCTTGGTACAGAAGCTTACTTGCATCAACATCCAATCCATTGAATGACGGTACTGTACAATCACTGCATCCCCGAAAATGGGAGACGTCTCTTTGTCGTCTCCATATTGGTCACACTCGGTTGACACATGAGTTTCTGCTGAAGGGCCAACACCAACCGTATTGTGACGACTGTTTAGTACCTCTAACAGTAAGGCATTTGTTGACCGAATGCCCCAATTATAACAACTTGCGGAATAGATATTTGTTTGAGGCTCGAGGTGAGGGTGGCAGGTTCATCCTTGCCAAGATTCTTGGAAATGATGTGTCCTACCATGCAAGTGGCATTTTTAGATTTATTTCAGAAGCAGGTCTTCTGAAAAATATTTAACTTTTATGACATTAGATTTTTATGATTTTAATTGAATACAGTGAACCCTCGTTTATCGCGGTAGATAGGTTCCAGTCGCGGCCGCGATAGGTGAAAATCCGCGAAGTAGTGACACCATATTTACCTATTTATTCAACATGTATATTCAGACTTTTAAAACCTTCCCTTGTACGTAGTACTGTTAACAAACTACCCTTTAATGTACAGAACACTTAATGCATGTACTACAGTACCCTAAACTAAAACAGGCACAAATATTAAAGGTGATTTTATATCATGCATTTCCTAAACATGCTAAAAAGCACGATAAAAAATGGCAACCAATGTTTTGTTTACATTTATCTCTGATCATAATGTAGAAACAAACTGGAGGTAGAGCTTTGCTTATTACCCAGACATATTTCCCATACTTTTCCCTTAGAACTACATCACATCTTCCTACTTTATATATATATATATATATATATATATATATATATATATATATATATATATATATATATATATATATAGTGTGTGTGTGTGTGTGTATATATATATATATTTATATGTATACACATATACATACCTACATATATACATAAATACATGCATACATATATATATATATATATATATATATATATATATATATATATATATATATATATCTGTATATATATGGGTTATGGAAAAAATCCGCGAAGTGGTGAATCCGCGATGGTCGAACCGCGAAGTAGCGAGGGTTCACTGTACTCTAATTTTTTATTTTATTTTATTTTTTATTTTTGTATACATCAATTAAATGTTAACGGCGTCAATGATTTTAGATGTCAGGATGCCTGAAAACTTTAAATCAATCAATCAGTCAACCATGAGAGGGGAAAGAAAAGATGGAAAATGGCCATACCTTCTTACCTCTCAACCTAGACATCACGACTGCTGTCTTTTTATTATGTGCCTCTTGTCTAGTGAAGGAGCTAGGTTTGCCACACAACCTGCTGATAAACTATCACAGGTCCCTTGCGAGTGTACTCCCACTGATATTAGGTCGTGAAGGTTTTCTTGTATTTCCAGACTCGCTGAAAGGTTCTTCATGAGGGTTTGTGTAGAGCCAATTCCTCTTGACTTTGTGACCGCTAGCTTTAGCTGGTTCTTTTGGATCCTCAGCCAAAGGTTGATACACACTCCTAATTTTCTCAAGGCCAGAAGGAGTTGGTATTCTTGGAGAGCATTTGCTCGATTCTATCTGTACTAACAAAAAGGCTTAGTACCTGTGGTTTTACAGACTGTGTCCGGTTGAAATGCCGTGAAGTTTGCGTACATGCTTCTCGGAGTCTAACGCAAGGAGGAAGACTGTTTCTAAGCATCTTCTTTCTATGTGATGCTTGCCTTACAGGTTCGAGGGAGGCTAATTTTAGGGACAGGAGAACTCGGGTGACGTCCCACAAAGGTGATTTAAGTTACTTTGGAGGGCCAACTTATTGGAAGCTCCTAATGGGATATAATAAAGAAACTAATCAGATAAAAGACAGTGGAAAAAATTAACTTTATTTACTGGAAAACTTGTTAAAGGAAACATTGATACAGACTATCAGAAGTTAGTGTCTAGCTTTAAAGCCTTATTTAATTTGTATCTTATTCTGCTGTGTCATTGACATTTATTTTTTTAATCTTGACCTTTCTATTCCCTTAACAATAATACACAAGATGCTTTGATGATGTTAGATGAAGGAATTTCATGGGCTGTTCATGGAGATTTAAGAATATTTGGCCATATTATTTACCCGATTACAGTGTCATATTCTTTAGTCTATCATGAGATAAATGGGAAAAAAGTTGTTTGAAAAATGGAATCAAGTTTAGTAGCAGTGTTTAGTAGCAAAGCAAGCTGGGGAGGTCAGATCTGTATAAGTGAATGATCTGTGTGCGCTTAAGGTCGTGTGGCATCTTTGTCAGAATTTTTTTTTCTCCCTGAGAACTTCAGTAAATATAATCAAGTAGAAATGTAATTGCATTATTACTTTGTTTCATAAAATTATCCTTAGGATTAGATAAGTGTAGAGGTCATGATTAAACAAATTTCTGTAGTCATGCCGAGAAAATGAACAGAGAAAAGAAGTGTTATGAAATTAATGCCAATAGTATTAGAAATTTAGGCATTAGAAGCTTAGTGAAGGGTGTTTGAACAATTGCCAACATTTGTAACATTTTACACTAGTGAACACTGCACTGTATGTCTGAGATTAAGATTATTGTCTGTAAAGTTCACATGGGTGTATATTTTAATCAGTTGTACATCACAGTCAAACTAATTAGCTTATCTTTTCAGGTTTATCTAATTTGGTGGTCGGGAAATGTAAAATTCATAACGATGCAAGTGTTGATGTATCAGCCGATGGTACATTGTTGGCTGCGCTAGTTCCTGAAAGTGAAGCTATGATTATGGTTGGTAAGTATCTCTCTCTCTCTCTCTCTCTCTCTCTCTCTCTCTCTCTCTCTCTCTCTCTCTCTCTCTCTCTCTCTTTTCCCCTGAAAATGAAGTTATGATTATACTATAGTTGATAACTCTAGTATTATGGTGGGTGAGTATCTCTCTCTCGATCCTGAAAATGAAGTTAGTATTATACTATAGTTGGTATCTCTCTCTCTCTCTCTCTCTCTCTCTCTCTCTCTCTCTCTCTCTCTCTCTCTCTCTCTCTCTCTCTCTTTCAAACATTGAAAAATTTCCTGTGTCATTCTTAAATGAAATTCTTTGAAGGTAACAGAGTATTTTGTACTAAATTTAATCAAACTTATTTAAACACAACTTTCCTTGTACTCTTGTTCTGACAGGTGTCTACAGTTTAGAGAATCGTTCTTTGGGCCAGCTCTTGTATAGCTACATTTTTGCACCCAACACCATTTGTGTGAGTCTTTCTCCTGTGGCAAGACATCTGGTGGTGGGATTTTGTTCACAAATGCCTCGGCTTATTCCCCATCACAACACTAAGCAGGTAAGACTGTTTCTTTTTTTTTTGGTCCTGGGGATAGTTAGTTAGGAAATCTGATATCCTAATCCAACCAAGTCTGTTATTTTTATTATTATTATTACTATCCAAGCTACAACCCTAGTTGGAAAAGCAAGATGCTATAAGCCCAGGGGCTCCAACTGGGAAAAATAGCCCAGTGAGGAAAGGAAATAAGGAAATAAATAAATGAAGAGAACAAATTAACAATAAATCATTCTAAAATAAGTAACAACGTCAAAACAGACATGTCATATATAAACTATTAACAACATCAAAAACAAATATGTCATAAATAAACTATAAAAAGACTCATGTCCGCCTGGTCAACAAAAAAGCATTTGCTCCAACTTTGAACTTTTGATGAGTCATTAAAGACAAGACAAAGAAGGGAAGAGTGGGACGTGTGCCTGAAGGAGATAACTGACCTGCTTTTATAGGCAAGGGAGAAAGTGCTGTAAATGTCAGGGAAAATGTGCGGGAAGATAATTCTGATAATTTACTTTCATTGTAGTATTGTGCTATTCTTTTGTTTCTTACTTAAAACCCAAAATGATATAAACAGTTAACTATTGTTATCCGCAATTAATTAGTTTACGGAAACGGCAGTATATTCCAAAATGGTAGATACAAAACAAATTTTTCCCATAAGAATACTTGGTACGTCTGCCTGACGTGTATCCCAAGCTCCCAACTATTTTTCATATTTTAACTATATGAACTGTATTTTACCTGAAATGAATAACTATTAATTATGCATCATTATATTTAACCCTTTTACCCCCAAAGGACGTACTGATACGTTTCACAGAACTCATCCCCTTACCCCCATGGACGTACCGGTACGTCCTTGCAAAAAAAAGGGATTTTGACGAAGGAAAAATCTATTTCTGGGGAGAGACCTGTGGCGCCCGGTGAAAAGAGTCCTTCTTAAATACCTTTTCTGATAAAACCTTCCAATTATACCAGAGAAAGATAAAAGCATGGAATGCTGAGGTTACAACCCTCGCGCGAGCACCTTTAGGGTGTCGTGTATAAAGCAAAGGCGCGTGAAATCCACTATTCACAGGTTGTCTTCCATTTAGTTAATTCCTTCGTCAAAGGGATGGGCCGATACAAAGGCCCTTGCCAACCACCAGCGCCACACCACCCACGCCACGACGCGAGCGCCATCTGAACAACATCCTTCTGTATTGGCCATGATGGCTTGGAAAGGAAAGGGTGGGATTGTGTAAAATAAAGGGGAAGGGTTTCACCGGGCGCCACAGGTCTCTCCCCAGAAATAGATTTTTCCTTCGTCAAAATCCCTTTTCTGGGTCGATCTGTGGCGCCGGGTGAAAATGTACCAGAGAATGCCTTCCAAGCCCAACAATAACTAATTTAATGAGGGGAGAGAAACAACACCATGTAAAGAAAATCATAAATAATTAAGGTAAACAAACATGATAACAGGGAAGCCTCCGAGTATCAGAGGAAACATGCTACAAAACTGACATGGCTAAGAATATCCCAACCCTGTAACAACGGTAATCAATAATAGTTACAAACATAACCTAATATGTAATAAACTTAGGGCTAACGAACTACCAAGGAAGCGGCGTCGTGGTGCGAGTGGCGGGTAGGAGGGAGAAGAAAAGAGATGGATGAAAGGAAGAACAAAAGATCACTGGGGAGAGATATGGCTCCCAGCTGCAACTGTTGGGTATTTAAGAGCCTGTAAGTTCATTAGATAGTGGCGTATGAAGACCATAGGAGATTCCCAACCCGTGAACTTTATAAGGTCATCAAAGTCCATCTTCTGGGGGAAATGATCCCGGATTGGCTTGTCAAACGAAGTATAGGATCTATAGCCTAATACAACGTATGGGAATGGTACCTCCTTGTTCCCTGATAAACAAGGGGCCAGACGATCGGGTAGCAGTCGTGGCTAAAAAGGCCCTGAGAGTGGTGACCGGACATAGAAAAGTATCTTGGAGAAGAGGAATAACTTTCCAAGGGGACCACCTATTTTGGGGGTTAACGGCCGAATCATATTGGCGAATTGTCGAGTCCCTTTTGACTGATTCGATGAAGAAATCGTTTTCCGGTTCAATGTTCGAGTCTCTACGAGCTGCCAACTTCCTGTAGTCCACAAAGTTAGGGTTTTGGACATCCTTGAGTAATCCGACACAGTGAGTTTGGAATACTCGGGTCAGTTTGAGGAACGGAATCCGGATGGGACGGAGTTTCTACTCGAGGAGGAGAGGAAACCAACTGTTCTTGGGCAGTGAGGTGGTACTAAAACCACTGCGCCCCGGAAGGAGCGCAGTCGGTGTTAAAGTTTTTAGAAGATTCACTGGGAGAGATAGGGAAATCTTCCTCTAATGGTTCCAATCCCGGGGTAATGCGTCCATGGCATGAGCCCGAGGGTCCAGGATTGGGGTCACATAACAAGGTAGTTTGTGATTGATCTGAGATGTGAATAGATCTACCTGGATGCCTGGAACGAACCTGAGTTTCCACCGGAGTGAAATTCTGACTCCAGGGAACTCGTCCTGGATAGTGAGCCCGTTCTCACACCCTGGCCTCCCGCTAGGTGAGGTGCTGACAGGAACCAGTTCTTTTCTGTTGCCCAGGCGAAGAAAGTGACCAGGACCTGATTCAGGTTGGGTGACTTGGATCCTCCCCTGTTTCCGTAGTGTACCTCGTCTGTGCTGTCTGACACTACTCTGATGTGGGTCGACCTCGGAGGAGTCTCTCTCTTCAAGGTCAAGAACACCGCCATGGCTTCGAGAACATTGATATGGGACTGTTTCATGGCTAGTGACCAAGAACCTGAAACATCTGATGTTCGGAGAAATCCCCCCATCCACTTAGAGACACGGCTGAATGGAATGTCACTTGTGGAGGTGGGAATTGTAGAGGAACCGCTTTGGAGCGGTCCTTCGGTTCGGACCATGGGCGTAGTCTCATTTTCCCGACAGAGGGGATCTTCGAGACCTTGTCTTCTTATAGGTACTGTAGCTCTCTTTCTCCAAAATCGATTGATGTCTTGAGTTTGGCTTTTATTAGGAGATCTGTTACTAAAGTGAATTGGGAAAGGCCGAGGATACTTTCTAGGCTCTTTGGACACCTGTTTGTGCTTGAGAAATCCTTGATCTTGGGACCTATTCCTCTTACTTTTGGAAGGGAGAGACAACGTGTGCTTCGAAAGGTCCCACTGAATGGCTAACCATTCTAAGTGGCCTGATGGTCGCAGGCGAGACTTATGGAGATTGACCCGAAATCACAGGTGTCTTGAACACAAAGGCTTTCCTGCTTAGGTGGAAACCCAGATAAGAAGAGAAGTTTCGAGCTATAGGCGCAAGCTAATAGCGGTCGGTAAGATCGACAGAGGTGGTGACGGTCCCACGGGGAAGTAAGGTCCATACCTAAGAGATAGTCGTTTGATTGCTTTTTCTTGAGTAACCCTGTGGTGTACTCTTTCAGGACGGGAGTGTATTTCTGGGAGAAGGTCACTGGCGGAGGAGGAGGACCTTGAGGCCATTTTCATCTCAAACCGTTAGAGACTATGCTATGATCCCACAGATCGAGTCCAATGGTCACGAAAGTGGTAAAGTCTTCCCTCTACCAGGACCACCGCGTTGTGAGGGAGTGAATCTAGGTCCTTCCCTTCTCCGAGCCCCCTTTTTCCTAGGTCCGCTTTGATGTCGGGACTGTCTTCTACTCCTGTAGCTTCCTCTCTGGTGTCCATGAAAGGAGCCTGAGGGTTTGGATCTAGGGCTGCATGCAGGCAAAACATCCCAACGGAGTTGGGCTGTGTACCTGGGGAATCAGTGAGGTAGACCACCTGATGATGGGGGGTCAGATACAAAATCGTCGAACCAGAGGAAGGCTGTGATGACGAGTGGGAAACCGACTATCAATTCCTGTCTGATAGAGGTCTCAGACAGAACGTACTTCCCACAACTGACCCGATCAGACCAACAACGTACCCCCCAGGCTGACAACATCCTGGTCCAGACAGATCGGGCCTGCCCTTTAGGAAATAATACCGTTACCTTCGGTACCTTGTCTAATCTAACCAAGGCAATCTCTTTCAATCGAACGAATCCGTTGAATGGGAATTCTAGTACCTGGGAGTAAAATCTAGGTCCCCCAGAGGGAGGACGTCTATGCCCTCCAGATTTATGGTACCACCTATATCCGAGTTCCTGAACGGCACTGACTCACCACCATACCTTAGAGCTCGTCATAGCCCCTTGGATTTCCTTAGTATGTGTTGCTTTTAGCCGTCGCCGTTTATGCAGGGTAACATGAACATTAGGATCCTTTAATGGTCCTAGGTCGGTGACGTAGGTAATTGCAAAGCTGAAGGCTCAAAACTCATCCCCACATACCTGCCCGTAATGGGGTCGTTGTCCAACCTTAGAGAGGACACTCCGAGGAGATAGGGACCTCTAGATGGAGCATTCCTTCCCAACTTCGATACCCAAGGGTGGAGAGCCTCTCTTTGCAGGCCAGAGAGAATCATCATCATCCTGATGGGAACCATGCAGGCGAACCTTCTGTAACACAAAGGGGACATAAGTCTGGATGTTCCTTGAACTTTGGTTAGCGATCCCATTCACAGGCTGGGATCAGCTGTATACTCTTAAAAAGCCATTTTAAAGACAAGTTATTTAATGTATTATCTTCTGGGGTATAGTGCGACACTTGTATTCATGAAATGTGACACTGTTGGCGCATTCGCCACTGGGTGGAAATTTATTTCTATATGAACACTATGTTGTATGGATATTTATCCATATCTAGACATAGTTAGAATTGACTATGCATAAATATAGGCATAATTAATGTATTTCTATTTGAACACTATGTTGTATGGATATTTAGCCATATTTAGACAGTTAGGATTGAATATGCATAAATATAGGCATAATTAATTTAATTCTATTTGAACACGATGTTGTATGGATATTTATCCATATTTATACATAGTTAGAATTAAATTCATGCATAAATATAGGCATAATTAATTTAATTCTATTTGAACACGATGTTGTATGGATATTTATCCATATTTATACATAGTTAGAATTAAATACATGCATAAATATAGGCATAATTAATTTAATTCTATTTGAACACGATGTTGTATGGATATTTATCCATATTTATACATAGTTAGAATTAAATACATGCATAAATATAGGCATAGTTACGTTCATAAATATTTTTTTTTTTTTTTTTTTTTTTTTTTTTTTTTTTTTTTTTTTTTTTTTTTTTTTTTTTTACAGGTAAAACAAAAGATTGGCCACCCGTGGTCTGAGTGATCTCCGACAACCATCCCCGGTACAAACAAAGGTCCGTCATAGTGACAACGTGAACCAGAGGAAATCTAATATTAACCTCAATGCTGATCGCCTGTACGATATCCGGTTAAGCCGGAGATTCGATGAAAAAGAATCGTAATGACGATATTGTGATAATTCATGAAAAAAGGGTTCATACCCTGATTCTGAGCGTCTGATTGATCTCAGTTTGTACCGGAGAACCAGTGACAAAGGTCCGGCAACGTGAAAACGTGATCCTCATCGGTACGATAACATTCTCTAAAACTGAATGTCTGTGTTATCTCCAGTGAAGCCGGATATTCGATGAAAAAGGGACCGTAATAATGAAACTGTGAAATCCTCATCGGTATCACATTGTTAACTCCGGTTCTGGACGTCTGCTTGATCTCTGTTTGTATGGGAGATCCGGTAGCAAAGGCTAGTCCCCGTGAGATCGTGACCGTCACCGGTACGATACCATTAACCTCAATGAATGTTTGAGTTATCTCCAGCGTAGCCGGAGATTCGATGAAAAAAGGGGCCGGAAAGGTGTAATTGAGATCAAACATGACAAAGGTTCGTGTGCAAAAAGGTCTCAGCCGGAGTCTGAGTGCCGGATTTCACCGTTGCACTCCAAATATCTGACTAGTTCTCACCCAATGAGTATCCATTATAGCGGCGTATAACTCAAGGCGGAGCTAAACATAACTCAAGGCGGAGCTAAGGGTGTCGGTATAAATCGAACCCAATTAATGACTCATACACCAACGTTCCTACTAATAGTGTTAGCTATATTAACAGTAACCACATCAATAAAACGTGTATAACATTAAACGTACTATCATCAACTCTGATAATAAGAGGAGGCCTGAATAACTCGTGAACGTATAAAAACGGAGAACGGGAAAATCACCTCCCTTACTCGAGCTAATAAACGAGCACCTTATGTTCTCACTCTCAAGGTTACATAATAAAAGCTAACATCACACAATAATATAAGGAAAGTAAAATAAAACTGATTGTTTTTATTTTATTTTTATTTTTTATTTTTCCTTTTTCTTTTTCATTTTTAGTCATTGTAATAACCAAAAACGAAGAATAACGACAACGTAACCAATAAATAAGGATATAGTCTAAATCGAGCCTTCCTGGGGCGAGTGTAAACTAACAGACTAACAGACTAAATCGCAAACGTTTAAATCGCTATTCGGCCAAAACCATTGTTGGCACTATAATATCCAAATGTTTGTATATTTGTAATTTACCTAATGTCTGTTAATGACATAAGGATAAATAACTTAAAGCAATCTGCCGACCTGCGAGGGTCGGGGAAGCAGTGACATGCCCTTAAAATAAATATAAACACCAGCCTTAGCTAAAGGCAAGGCAAATATAAGTGTTAAGTGTATGGGCGACCTCCGGTGAAGCCGGAGCGTAATGAGATGTCCTGAATAATGCCGTCTTAGCCAAAGGCAAGGCAAATATAAGTGTGAAGTGTATGGGCGACCTCCGGTGACGCCGGAGGATAATGAGATACCCTGAATAATTCAATTGTGGCTAATAATTCAATTGTGAAGATATAAAAGCCAAGCCGCAGCTAAAGGCTAAGGCTTAGATCATAGCAAAGCGTATTTTTTGAGAAACTACAGGCATTTTCCAAGAGAATGAGACCAACCTGACCTCTCTATGACAAAAATTAATGCTGTTAGAGCAATTTAAAAAAAAAAATATACTGCAAAATGTGCTTGAAAAAAAAATAACCCCATGGGGGTTAAGGTTGGAAATTTCCAAATAGCCTGGGGGTAAAAGGGTTAATAACCCTGAGTTTATGAATGATATTAACATCGCTCTTCCGTAAATTGTGGTGAGCGATTCTTGAATTCGTGTTGGTGAAAGAAACAAACTAAAACATGGCATTCAATTTCATCAGTTTTGGCCAAAATATGATTCTTACAAATTCAGCACTGTAGTCGATTCTTTTTAGCGAGGTAGATTTGCACCGACTCGCAGGGGTGCCCTTTTAGCTCGGAAAAGTTTCCTGATCGCTGATTGGTTGGACAAGATAATTCTAACCAATCAGATAGCAGGAAATTTTTCCATGCTAAAAGGGCACCGCTGTGAGTTCGTGCAAATGCGCCTCATTGAAAAAAATTGAGTATAGTACATGAAAGTGGTGTCAAGCTGTAGTTTCACTTAACAGGTTACATAATCACATAATTTGAATTTTGCTTCTCAGTGCATGATGAATTTTACTTTTTTCATTTTTTCTTTTAGGTGGTGGCTCAAATATACAAGCTTTGCGACAACCCAATGTTCCATCGGCAGGGACAAGCGGGTCACCTCCAGTTCTTGAGAGACATAGAGGTTGTATGCGACCACCGACACACTTCACTCAACTGCATCCGCTGGCTTCCTTACCCCGGCCAAGGTCTCATATATGGTAACAATAGAGGGCAATTGAACATCTTACGGTGATTGGATATAGGTAGATAGTGTACATTTTTTTTTTCTTGCAGTATTTGAATTTTGAAAAAAAGCTGCTATTGTTTGATTATGATGTATTTATGTGAGAGGAAAAAAAAAAAAACATCTTTTTTTAGTGCCATTGTTTTGACGAGGGATTATTTGTTTAGACGTGAGCTAGTCTTAGTTGGGTTTATCATTTTTCAGGGTAAAAGCTTAAGCAAATTGTTGTGTTTGGAGATCACTAGAATTAATTTTGTTGGATTACTAAGATTTGAAGTAAGCTATAAACTGTAGTTACTAAATGATTTACTTCTCTGGCATTACACACACTTCGCTCTATCGTGTTGTCCCATTTCGTGTGTGTGTGTGTGTGGTAGTATTCTGGTCGGTGAAAAACAGATGAACATTAATTCGGTGCAGCTTGAATAGTATCTATTTCGGTACGTTATTTTTTAGATAAAAGCATATCCGTATCGCAGTGTAATTATGCATTTGCAGGATTCTACAGCTGAAGGTATGACCCAATTGAAAGTTCTATGTTCTTTAGTACATGTTGCATTCTCTTAGCTATTCAAACCTTGTGATTTTGTTTAGAAAAATATTGCATCTCTCTCTCTCTCTCTCTCTCTCTCTCTCTCTCTCTCTCTCTCTCTCTCTCTCTCTCTCTCTCTCTCTCTCTCTCTCTCTCTCTCTCATTTTATCGTCAGTTATAACAAACCCACTTTTACAAAATTATCCGTCCAAGATTTAACAGTTTCATTCCTTCAGGATATACATCTGTACAGTATTCTGTTTCACCTTTTGCTTTTAAATTGGTAGCATATTTTTTCTGAATGGGAAATACATACATACGTATACCAAGGCACTTCCCCCAATTTTGGGGGGTAGCCGACATCAACAAATGAAACAAAAACAAAAAAGGGAACCTCTACTCTCTACGTTCCTCCCAGCCTGACAAGGGACTCAACTGAGTTCAGCTGGTACTGCTAGGGTGCCACAGCCCACCCTCCCCCGTTATCCACCACAGATGAAGCTTCATAATGCTGAATCCCCTACTGCTGCTACCTCCGCGGTCATCTAAGGCATCGGAGGAAGCAGCAGGGCCTACCGGAACTGCGTCACAATCGCTCGCCATTCATTCCTATTTCTAGCACGCTCTCTTGCCTCTCTCACATCTATCCTCCTATTACCCATAGCTTCCTTCACTCCATCCATCCACCCAAACCTTGGCCTTCCTCTTGTACAGTACTTCTCTGAATGGGAAATATCTCCCGATAAATGTTTACATAACTTTCTTGAGAATTCACGTTATATGTAGTTTACTTGAAAACTGAATTTTCTCTTTCATATTGTTTTCCATTACAAAATAAAACTTTTTCTCTTGCAATACAAAATTAGGAGGTACAATTTATTATTGATTTTGTGATTGTAAATAAGTATTTTGATCTTTCTCAACTGCTGATAGTCTGTTTGATGGTATGAAGCATCCTTGAAACGATCCTATTTCTTGAACTTTTTCTTTATGAAAATAGAGAAAAATATATGAAAATAAGGTGAGATTAAGTGGGTAACTATAGTCCATTTCTTTTAACGATGCATATTTGCACCAACTCGCGGCGGTGCCCTTTTAGCTCGGAAAAGTTTCCGGATCGCTGATTGGTTGAACAAGATAATTCTAACCAATCAGCGATCAGGAAACTTTCCGAGCTAAAAGTGCACCACTGCAAGTTGGTGCAAATCTGCCTCGCTAAAAGAAATGGACTATAGTGATAGGTAGATTTCACAAATAAAGATACAAGCTTCCCATCAAAGATATGCTACCAATTATTGAGAAAGCTTTATATTTGCTAATGTGACTGATTGATATGATATTTAGTATGTTAGGGCCATTCTCTCTCTCTCTCTCTCTCTCTCTCTCTCTCTCTCTCTCTCTCTCTCTCTCTCTCTCCTTTTTTTTTTTGCTAACTTTGCAGCCAAGAGGACTTATATTTAACATTTTAATTTCAAGATTTTTCTGTTAATGTAATGATAATTTTATACATATCAATATGATTAACTTGAAATATTGATTTAAAGGCCTCTTATTGTAAGATAGCTTAACCACACAATTGGCTTCCACTTATATATCCCTAGCCAAGCCCTGAAGTGTTTATTCTTAACAGGAGCCCCTTAGTGGAGTAGTACTTCTTACATTGGGTCAAGTCTTTCAACCCCCAGCTGTGTTTTTGGCCTTCACTCGCATCTGTCACACAGGGGCTCTTCCCATATAGCTGTCTATCTTTTAATTTTACCTTATCTTGTCATGGGATCCAGTTGCATCATTAAACTTTAAACCAGTGGTTCTCAACCTTTTATCCTGTCATTTCCCCCCTGCACCCAGTTCAACCATCCAGATTTCCACCTTCATGCCCCGCCCAGCCCTCATGCCCACTCGCCTGCCTCAGAAATGGGCATGATATTCCAATTCTCCCCTAGAATATCATGTCAGTGAGAAATGATATGATCATATCTCAATTGAATGGCTAACAACAAATTGCCGCACATACTATGTGGATATTTTCCGCTTGTTTTAATTAGTAGGTAGTGTAATTATTTCCCCCCAGGGGGAAGTTTCCCCCAGGCTGGGAACCACTGCTTTAAACCAATGTTGAAGATAATCTTGAGTGAGGGAAAATTAAAGCAAAAAGTAAGAGTAAGATGTGGGAAGAGGGAGAATGGAATAGATGCGGGTGGTGGCTGAAAGGATGCAACAAAGAACGTTTGACTCTCATTTAAGCCAGTTTAGGGTCAGTATCCCTATGCAAATTATGATTCATAAAAAAAAGCTGGTGTCATTAACATTTTTATGAGGTTAGTACAGTATTTTTAAATGGATATTTATATGCTGTCTTGTATATATATTGCTTAGTATTTGATGTGTGTTTATGCAGTGTATTTATCAGTGGGTTAAGTCTTCAATCCCATGAAGTGTATTTTGAATTTACCAAAAAGCTTACTTGAATCATTTTTTTTAATATACAAAGTAGTATATCGGCACCCTCATAAACTAATTGCCTAAGTCATTTTCTCCACTTGTTGGGAAATAAAAAAAAAAACCTTATTTCCTAATTCTTTATATCATTGTGTTGAGCTTCAATTCACAAATTCTAATTCACAAATTCTTCTGTTAAGAATTTGTGAATTGAAGCTCAAGACAATGATATAAAGAATTAGGAAATGAGAAGGTTTTTTTTTTATTTCCCAACAAGTGGAGAAAATGACTTAGGCAGTTAGTTTATGAGGGTGACGATATGTAAACATAAGAAATTTGTGTAACCTGCCTTGCGTACAATCATGGATTATACTTCCCTGTAAAATAGTTTTATCTCCATTGCATTACGCTGCAAAAGCGATGGCATATTGCCTTTACAAGAGAGCAGATTAAATTGTTTGCAATATATATTGGGAGTAGTAGATTCTAAGTCATAGAGACGATTGGTGGAAATAATAGACTTACAGGTTTGTGAGTCATACATAGGACCTGTGAGGTTACATATACAAAATTTCTAGTATTATACAGTTATTTGAGTGTCCTCTTTGGTTATTAGAATTTATATTTTTGTGGCCCGACTAAAAGGAATTAGGATAGCTTTCAGAAAACAAATGAACAGGAAATGTAGGATGTATGAGAACAGTGGTGCAACACTTATTAATCTAGATTTTCATATAAGTGCAATTTTACTCAGTCTCAGGGATTAATGAATAGTTCTGTTCTGCTGTATCTTTTTGTCAATTATTTTGTTTTCTTATTACATATGAATACTATTTTATATTGGTCAGGTTTTGCAAATAATTGTTTTTCTATAGTTAATTAATACTGATACAGGATAGTCTGATGTAATATAAATTGCATGTTTTTCTGCTTTTCGTATTGTTTTAAGCTCTTGATTAAACTTAACAGTATCACTATTATTACTTTGGCCAGCGTTGGAAGATGGATGAAAATTTGCATTTTTGGTTTATATAACTAGTAGATATTTTGTTTATTTTTCATATCAAAACCTCCCTGTAATTAATTTCTTTTATGTATGATGCAACCCTCGCCAGAAATAAAATTACCACACATGCTCGTTTGTTTGTAATGTAGGCAGGTGTGAAAGTGAGGAAAATATATACAGTAAAGGAAAGAGGGCTAATACACAGTACAGTACAGGTATATGGAAAAGAAGCAAGAATAATGTATACCAATATTAAGTTTATTTAACTAAGTGAACATTATACTGTCGATGCATATCTACACAAGAAATAACAATGTTTAGATTTTATAAAAAAAAATTAAATGAATCTCTCTCTCTCTCTCTCTCTCTCTCTCTCTCTCTCTCTCTCTCTCTCTCTCTCTCTCTCTCTCTCTCTCTCTCCTCTCTCTCTCTCTCTCTCTCTCTCCATATATATATACAATATATTATGTATATATATATATATATATATATATATATATATATATATATATATATATTATATATGTATATATATATATACCTGTATATGGAGAGAGAGAGAGAGAGAGAGAGATACATACATACATACACATACATACAGTATATATAGTATCAAGTTTCTTCTTTACAATTATCAATTTATAAAAAAAATAGTTTAGTACATATTGTGGTTAATGAAGCCTTTGTAACATGGAAAATATTATAATTACTTTTGTAGTTCATTATACATTTTTGGGGTATATTGTGCCTTAACTTGAACTTTAGAAATAGCATGCAATCTGCTACAGTGATTTAAAACTTTATTCTTAAATAAAATTTTGTCCGATAATTTATTTTTCTCATCAGTTTTGAAATGACAGGAATTTTTTCATTCGTTCTTATTTTTATCCCTGGGATTTATAACTTAAACTGGTAAAATCTTATATTTTCATTGTTATAGCTTCTAAAGACCTTGGATGAGAGAATGCAGTTGTAATACTGTATAGTTATATTAGCATGGAGATTATCAGAATTTCATTGTCTTGAGGTAGATAAGCAGCATATATACAAGTTTATATTCTTAGAAATATCAACTTTTTCGTGGTTCCGATTCTTGAGTCTTTGTTTTGCAGCGTTTATTATATACTGCCCAGTCTCTTCTGTAATGCAGTGTAATGTTCATCTGTTTTTGCCACCCAGGAAGATGTTTTTCTTAACAACAATTTTACTCCTTTGAAAGCTGTGAAGATAAAGCTAAGCTAAAGATAAAATAAAAGGTACTGTAACACCTTGAGCCTCTGCTTTTTGGGGATATGGCCGTTTCTCAGCTTGTATGAGCATAGGTGAAGTAAAATTTTGAGAAGCTGGGCTAAAGATAAATACAAGATATTATAACACCTAAAGCCCCTTTTCTTGTGTGGGGGATATGCCCTTTTCTCAGCTTGTATAAGCTTAGGTGGGTAAAATTTTGAGGAGAGGCTAAGCTAAAGAGAAATACAAGGTATTGTAACACCTTAAGCCCCCTGTGCTTTTGTGGGGGATATGGCCATTTCTCAGCTTGTTTGAGATTAGGTGAAGTAAAATTTTGAGAAGCTACGCTAAAGATTAAAAAAGGTATTGTAACACCTTGAGCCCCCTTTGCTTTTGTGGGGGATATGGCTATTTCTCAGCTTGTTTGAGCTTAGGTGAAGTAAAATTTTGAAAAGCTGAGCTAAAGATAAATACAAGGCATTGTAACACCTAAAGCCCCTTTTCTTTTGTGGGGGATATGCCCTTTTCTCAGCTTGTATAAGCTTAGGTGGGTAAAATTTTGAGGAGAGGCTAAGCTAAAGAGAAATACAAGGTATTGTAACACCTTAAGCCCCCTGTGCTTTTGTGGGGGATATGGCCATTTCTCAGCTTGTATAAGCTTAGGTGAAGTAAAATTTTGAGAAGCTACGCTAAAGATTAAAAAAGGTATTGTAACACCTTGAGCCCCCTTTGCTTTTGTGGGGGATGTGGCCCTTTCTTAGCTTGTATAAGCTTAGGTGGGTAAAATTTTTGAGGAGAAGCTATGCTAAAGAATAAAAAAGGTATTGTAACACCTTGAGCCCCTTGTGCTTTTGTGGGGATGTGGCCGAAGCTAAGGTAAAGATAAATACAAGGTATTGTAACACCTTGAGCCCCCTGTGCTTTTGTGGGGGATATGGCCGTTTCTCAGCTTGTTTGAGCTTAGGTGAAGTAAAATTTTGAGGACCTTGATCTAGTCGTGTTTAAATGTGGCATTCCAGACCATTTTTTGCCCTAACTTGTAAAAATGGGAAATTCCGAGGAATTCTTCCATTTATATTCATCTTATTTTCAGTGACAAATAGTTCATTGTTCATCACATTTTTGGATAATCCAAGATTCATTGTCATCATTAATTTATGTTTTTGTGTTGGATGATTTATCCTAGTATTTTTATAGGTTTTGATGTCTGCAAGTGATATATATGCAGATTTTGTTAGACTGTACATTTAAAACACTGAATTAGTAAACTTTTTTTCAATGAAAGTTTATATGCTTGTTGTTTCTCTTATCATTAGTAATTGGTTACTGTTCATTTTTTTATTTCTAAATGTAAGGTAAAGTTTTAACCATAAAACTAATACAATAAAACTTGTAGAGAAATCAGTCTTTTTTTTTTTTCACCCCTTATGTCGCAAACACATATTGTACAAGTCTAACTCTTGTATTATATTGTATTATATAGATTTATTAATCATAATGTACCTTTAATGCATTTCCTGCATTATAATGTTGACTTACCTAAAATGTATTTGCTGCGTCCCTTTGGCCCGGAGATGCAACCGTGTTTTTAAAAGCCGCTCAATGTTAGAGGCAAGGGACAGTGACATTATGCCCCCCTAGTTACTAGGACAATGCCCTAGATACTAACCATATATACATACAATCAGCACATGGTTCACCCAAGCTATAACCAGGAAGGGCCAGGCAATGGCTGCTGATGACTCGGCAAGTAGAACTTACGCTTGTCCAAACCTGTACCTGATGACTCAGCAGGTAGAACTGTAGGCTCCCCCAAACCTCCCATTCTAGCTCACAAGGATGGCTAGCTTACAGACACTACAAGAAACTATTAAGCTTGAGTGGGACTTGAGCCCCAGGACTGGCAGGAATGTTTCCGGTAGACCACCACAGTTTTCTTCAAGTTGCCCCTCGGTATTGAATGGGTTCCCTGGCCCCAGCAGTGGGCCAATGGCCCAGAATCTATGAATTATTATGTCCACATGGGGACCGCGTGAGACCCAAAGGGGGTCGGGGACACAAAGGGTCGCACTGGGTAAGGAGAGAGCGTCGAGATGTTATCGCGACGAGACCAGAGAACTTACTGGAGATCGAGACCTGAGCAAGCATGCTCTCTGACCCGGGGTTAGCCTCAGGGCGCGTATCACTCCGCCTGAGGTTACCCCTCATAGAAAATGGGTTTAGGGTAAGTTACACAAAACTCTGGTTGGATGGGAGAAGATCCCAGATACTCCTAAGAAAGTAGTTCGAGGTAAGTACTGTTAGTAAAAATACAAATTACCCAAAATTTGTGATATTATTATACTGTGGATACATTCATGGTCAAAGATTACTCAAAGAATTTATTAGTATTATTACTAGCCAAGCTATAACCCTAGTTGGAAAAGCAAGATTCTAAAAGCCCAAGGGCTCCTATAAGGAAAAATAGCCCAGTGAGGAGAGGATATAAATAAATGATGAGAGTAAATTAACAAATTCATTACAATAGATTGCCAAATCTTATATAGTATCCCAACTGATTTCAATGCAGAGTGGGAGAAAAGTAAATTTTGTATTTTCTCCAAGATAATTGTTTATGGTTTCAGGGAAAGAATCTATTACAGTTTTATGATATTAAAGGCTTTGCACCTATCTATTAAGTAATAGAGTGGCAGCAAACTTTTTTGCAGAGTTATCGGTTAGGAACCAGATACTGTACAGTAAATTATATTGTGAAGATTTATATAAATGATATAAGAGAATTATATGTAAATGATAAAAGTATAAGAAACATAAAAATCTCAGGGGGAATAAAACAGAGTTGTGAAGCATCCACTGTCTCCCTACAACTTGGTATTGAACACAAGAAGATTTGGGATTTTAAGTCATAGAAATAGCGTTTGCAGGTGAGAGACTACAAAATAATAGAGGAAATGCAGAAACAGCAATAAATTCATTTATATAATAAGTGAAAATGAATTAGAAATAAAAAAAATATCACCAACAGAAATTGAGGTTATACACCAAACAGAACATCGAGAACAGAATTTGGATGATTCAGTTAATACACTAGGTATATCAAGACAAAATTTAAAAAAACGAGATGAACGAAAATGGAAATACTGTGGTGAAGGGTGTATTTTTTTTCTTTGGAAAACAATAAATTAGTACATTTTCCTAATGAAATCACACAGAAAGAGAAAGAAGACAGCAATGAGCTTGTTTTCATTTCAGATAAACAGCAAGGAGATATCTTTGAATATAGGAGCAAATTGTGAAAAATTAAAAAAATATTAGAATAGTGCACAATCTACAAAAATAAAAAATTGCGGGGTGCCGTTACAGAGGAAAGACCCAACGTAATTATACTATACTGGTGTACCGTGGAGCAGGGGTGCCATGTGGACGATAATTACCATAAATGTACGATTATTTTAGGTCCGGTACGATGTACGATACATACCTTAGGTATATACATATGTGTGTGTATGTCTTTAATTAAACAGATATACTAAAATAAGCTAATCATGTAACTCTTTATTGATTATGTTGAAAGTGTGTACGATAACTGTGTTTAAAAATGACAATTTTAAGGCTTATGTACGATAATCCAGTGGAAATAATCTGGCAATCCTGCCTAGGGTTGCCAGTTTGGCCTTTTTTCCGGCCCCAAAAAACTCAAATTTGACCTTTTGTATTCAAATAGGTTGGCCTTTAGTAATATGAAAAAAGCCGAGCCTTAAATACTATATTATTGACCTTTTTCTATTAATGGGTTGGCCTTTTAAAGCCTCTGTTGATTAGAAATTGACCTTTTCTCATTTAGAAAACCTGGCAACCTGATTATTCCTGCCGTGGTCCCGTGGAGTAGAAAGTAGTAAAAATAGACTACGATTGCTAGTGTGTCACGTTAAAAAAAACTTTAAGGATTCAAGTAATATAAACTAAGGAGATTTACATCTTAAATACTGTCTGCAAACTCGTATTATGGAGTGAACAGCTATAAATCAGTAATGTTCAGTTATCTTTTGCACGCATTTACTCAAGTCCGTATTAACCAGCTGTCGAGAAAGGATCACCTCTTAGCATGGTAATTATATAATGTTATTTTTCTTGACATCACTTGTATCGATATAAACAAATTATCAAAGGAATATAATGGTAATCGTAGGAGACTTCAGTATCTTGACAAATATATGAACTTTTGTTTTCCAGCTATTTCAATTTTTATTATTATTATTATTATATGCTAAGCTACAACCCTAGTTGGAAAAGCAGGGTGCTATAAGCCCAGGGGCCCCAACAGGGAAAATATTTGCTGGAAGGACAATTACTGGGTTTTATTTTACAACAATATAATGTTCCCCACGTGATTTTAATCATCATATATCAATTAATCATTATATACTAGTTCATTATGTTTCACGATGAAATCTGAAGCGGTTGGTCAAAAAAAAAAGTTTCGCCCACCTCTGGAATTTTCTAAGTCTGGTTTTGATCCGCGCCATAACATGGCTAGCTCCTGCTTGGTTACCAAACTTTCCAGATAGATAGAGCCCGTGTGGTCCCAGGCTAAGAATCATTCATTTATACAATTGGAGCCTTTGTATGACAGCGGCCAGTTCTACCCTTATGGATTAAAAATGGCCATCAACTAAACTCAACTTTCCTCCCCTAACCTAACCTACAAGCCTTGTCCTTACCTAAGGAGCCCCCCCCCCCCCTGCAGCCGCCCTTACACTGCTGTATTCTAAGTTAGCTGTAATCATACATCCAGGTGGCCGCTATCATACATACACACACCCCATACAATTTAATGTTGTCCCATCAATAAACATTCGTATCCCTCTGTTAAGTTTGTAGTGGGTTGGGACACGTCCTGGAGCCTTTGTACATCAGCGGCCAGTTCCTCACGTGTTCATTAAAAATGGGCACCAGCTAAGCTAAACATTCCCCCCAACCTAACCAACAAGCCGTGTCCTTACCTACTTACCTGTTGGGGGGACGCTAACTCCCCCTTACACTGCCGTATTCTAAATTAGGCATGATAATATTTACAGGTGGCCGCTATCATACATACGGCCCCACGTCCTTTACAGTGAAATTTGATTCGGAGCCTTTGTAGTTTGTTGGGACAGGCATTTACAAAACTAGTGAATTCTTTATTTCATTTTTAAACTTCCCGTGAAAAATTCGATTGGTGATAATTTTTACTCTATTTTCTGACGATCGCAACCCTGTCTTAGTATGTGATCTTAGTGTTTTGTAGGGTGGTTGGAGAATCGATTCCTATAGTGGCTAACATCTATGAATACGCCATTTCCTGGTGGGGGGGGGGCCCACAAACATGCCCTTTTTCTTGTGTTTTTGTGTGAAACTGGTTTTTTGGGGACTGGAGTTTGGAGTCCAATAGCTCAAAAACAGTAATTTGCCTCCTGTTTAAACCATTATAAATGTTCAAAACACCTATGATAACATGGTTTTTCTTTTTTTCTTTTTTATAATGCAAAAAGTTATATAGTATTATTATAAAAATTAACCAATTACTGTGAAGGAGCTAGATTTGCTGCATGATCTGTTGAGCCATGCCACCAGTTCGTAACTCACACGTCTCAAACTGTCTACCTAACCGTGCCAGGATTACTCGCTGCTGGGAGGAAGGACGTTGGTGCCTGGTACAACACACGAACTTATACTTCTGGGGTCTAAGCGATGTCAGACAAGGCATTCAATCGGGACCATGATCTACCCCAAAGCCAATGCAAAGTCATTCAAATGAAGGCAACTATGCTTACCCCATCCAAATGGGAAATAAACACTTTAATAGATAAAGATACCATTTCCAAGATAAAGTTATCTAGGAATCTGTGACCTTCCTAGTAGGTGATGGTGATCAATTTCTAACAGATTACTGCCTTTGACAAAACATAATACTGACAGGTTCATCATGAGATCCGATAGTTTGTCTTTGTTTGATCAAACCTGGGGCGGTACTCTTGTCCTCTTGTGGAAGCACATGTCCAGTTGTTGCACAAAGCTAGAAAGAAAACAGTCTTAGAATCTCCTTCATTTTTCCTTCCATACTGAAAGAAGAATTGTAGTGCCCCTCCCCCCCTAGGAAGGTAAATCATTCTGCACAAGGTGCCTTTGTAGGGAGGAGATGAAATAGGACAAAGTAATGGGCGGCTGGAATCTAGGTCCTAGTCACGAACTCCTAAACCAAAGTGATGGAGATCTTTTATACATTATAATGACCAGTGGCACAGGAAAATATATGCCATTTTCTTATTTGCTGTGCTGGCCTACTATAGGCTCAAGGAGGTACTTTTAAGAGACCTGAGGACTCGTGAAACGCTCCATGCGGCTTGAAGTATGTAGGAGGTCAAGACTGCCCCCTCTCCTCAAGAATCCTGTCGGTTATTATGATGAGTCTATGTCTGAACCCAAGTTGAAAAGTCGAATTGGTGACTAAACGGTATTTTTACTGCAGAAATTGAGGAGTTTCCTCCGATTAGAGAAGAGACACAAACAGCATACGGGGTACCATTCGGCGTGTGGTTCTTGAGAGGAAACTCCGGTTAGCGCCTGATCCCTCCTCCGCTATGTTTGTGGAAAGTAGATTCTTGAAGAGGAGTACACAAGACGGAGTTCGTCATGCTACTACTAGGACAGACCATTCCATATTCCTGTTGTCACCCAACCCAATGGTAAGGGGAATGCTGCCTGTTAACCAATATATTTCAGGAACTACTGTATAGGAACATATGCTGAGGAGACGACCGTGCGCTACCCTTATGGTCGATGAAGGAGGTATCAGAAAGCGTTGTCCCTATTGATCCGGAAGGCAGTGTAGGAACAATTGCATAGAAGTTTTCAATCTTCTCAAAATGTTTCTTAAAACATTTTTTTTTTTATTGTTCATTACTACTCATATAGTTTATTTATTTCTGTTTCCTTTCCTTGCTGGGATATTTTTCTAACTAGAGTTGTAGCTTAGCAAGTAATAATAATAATAATTATAATAATAATAGTAATAATGATAATAATGCGACAATAGCAAGAAGAAAAACTGCTGTCAATATTATCATAAGTTTTGATTTTTGCTTACATTTATATTTGATAATAAACAACTAGCTTAAAGGGGGGGGGGTAATCCCCCTAAATTTACCACAACAGCTCTTGTAACGTCACACTAAGGGCTTGTCTCGTGATGTCAGAAAACTCGAAATCAATCAATCTTAGGCTTTTAGGGTGTACCAAAATGATGTCCCTGAGCTAGATTTTGTAAATATGAGGATTTGACAATTAATATCTAATACTTTATGACGATTCGAACATCTCTGCACATCAATAGATAAATGTATGAAGTTGAAATGGATGAAGGGGTTTAAAAGTACATGTAGCCTAACAAGGCTACTTAAGAAATAGCATAGTATGGGCTACCTGAACTCCATTTTCTTTAGTAAGCATTTTTTGTCTATTTTTTTTCCTTTTATCACCAAAAATCCTGATTACTCGAATATGCAGACGTTGAAAAGTGTGAAATAGAAATAAGAAACTTATGAAAAGCTAGATTTGGTGTTATATTTATATTCTATTATGATATAATTCATAACATTAATACTTAGATTTTCATAGTATAATTTTTATTTTAGAAATTCGGTTTAAATAAAGACAGCATGTCTGGCAGCTCCACTATCTATCCGCCTGTATATTCACGTTAAAATCTTCAAAATGAAAATGATAATATTGTTTTCGTTATGTTAATGAGTTTGGACTATTAAAATTGATCTTATATATAGGCCTACTGTTATAAGGACAATCAAGTTGCGCAAACACTCATTCATATATATATATATATATATATATATATATATATATATATATATATATGACATATTTGTTTTTGATGTTGTTAATAGTTTATATTTGACATGTCTGTTTTGACGTTGTTACCTATTTTAGAATGGTTTATTGTTAATTTGTTTTCTTCATTTATTTATTTCCTTATTTCCTTTCCTCACTGGGCTATTTTTCCCCGTTGGAGCCCCTGGGCTTATAGCATCTTGCTTTTCCAACTAGGGTTGTAGCTTGGATAGTAATAGTAATAATAATAATGATAATAATAATATATAGGCCTATATGTGTATGTATTAAAATAAGCAATGGTTTGCTATAAACCGGGATTTATTTCAATATCTAGCCTTAATTTTTAAGTGCCATTAGAAAAGAAAAAAAAATCTCCCTCCATTAATTTTTCCAATAAGTTATTGACATATTTGGCCCCACTCAGGTTAAGGCCAAAATGGAAATTATTACATTTAAGAAATTGATAAAGTTTACAGTTTGTAATAGATATTAGTTTATAAATAATTTTTACACATTTTAGTAATAATATATACAATTTATTTCCTTTGTATGAAAGAATTCATTTGTAAATCATTTATCGAACGGTTGCCATGCAAAACAGGGTTGCCAGTTTGGCCTTTTTTCCGGCCAAAAAAAAACTCAAATATGACCTTTTGTATTTAAATAGGTTGCCCTTTAGTAATATGAAAAAAGCCGAGCCTTAAATACTATATTTTTGACCTTTTTCTATTTATGGGTTGACCTTTTAAAGCCTCTGTTGATTAGAAATTGACCTTTTCTCATTTAGAAAACCTGGCAACCCTGATGCAAAAAATCAGTGTTGCCAGGTTTTCTAAATGAGAAAAGGTCAATTTCTAATCAACCGTAGCTTTAAAAGGCCAGCCCATTATTAGAAATAGGCCAAAAATATAGTATTTAAGGGCGACCTTTTTTCCATATTATCAAAGGCCAACCAATTTCAAAAAGGCCAAGTTTGAGTTTTTTTCTTTATTTTTTTTTTTTGGCCTGAAAAAAGGCCAACCTGGCAACACTGCCCTAGATACGTCATAGCCAATGTCAATCATACGAAGAGATTTGGAGTTATTTGGAAAATCTATCGGTTTTATCAACGTTAATTAAAATGGTGATAAAAATAAACAGTTTTAAAGAAGAAACAGAAAACTAAATTGCTCATTAAACGGAGAATTTCTTGATTTAATAATGGTCGTTTTGGGAAACGAGAAACGTCGTAATCGAAGTCCATAAGAAGAATTTTTGAATAATTTTGGAAATATATTGGTTTTATCAACGTTAAATAAGATTGAGATGTAAAATAACGTTAAATAAGATTTTTTATATAAGATAAAAAGTCTGAAAGATGAAATAGAAAACTAAACTCTTCATGAAATGTCTAATTTTTTAATGGCCTCCGTGGGAAACGAGACTTTGCTTTTTTGAATAATTTTGGAAATATATTGGTTTTATCAACGTTAAATAAGATTGAGATGTAAATTATATTCTTAAAGATGAAATAGTAAACTAAACTCTTCATGAAATGTCTAATTTTTTAATGGTCTCTATGGGAAACGTCGTAATCGATGTCCACAAGAAGAATTTTGGAAATATATTGGTTTTATCAACGTTAAATAAAATTTAGATGTAAAATAAAAAGTCTTAAAGATGAAATAAAAAGTCTTAAAGATGAAATAAAAAGTCTTAAAGATGAAATATAAAACTAAACTCTTCATGAAATGTCTAATTTCGTTAATGGTCTACTTGGGAAACGAGACACTTCGCCCCCCTTCACAGCTCGAACGAGCCGAAAGCCAACCTAAGCCAACTCACGAATAATGGCGACTGCTTTTCAGAAAGTATTTTCAATGTGAAAATTACCCCAACCTCGCGGTCGAACTCTTCGTTTAACCTTATTTAAAAACCATCCTTAATCATCCTAGATCCATCGTTTGATAGAATAAAGTCACCTGGAGTCACGATCTTAGAGATATTAAGATAAAAAGAGTAACGGTTGTGAGTGTGAATGGAGAAGGACGCCATATTGGCGTTTTTATTGAGTTAATAGTTCTAATAATGGAAATCGAATAAGTGCATTATGGAAAGCTCTTCTTCGGTCAATTCTAAAAGACCACCGACAGCCTCGAAGGTGAGTAGTCCACGTGCAGGTTAACTTTATATTAGGTTTTATATGACCTGCTTTACAGGCTGGTCGAGGCTACGCCCAATCTAAAATGGCGGAATGGATTAATAAATCTTAGTTTTTTTACATTTTAGGGGTAATTTCTGTTGATTTTTAACATATTTTGTGTAATTTCTCTTAATATGGTTAGATATTGTTGGTCTTCAGTTTGTGAATCAACCTTCTCGTAGTTATAACTGTCTGTAATGGCGAAATGTATTAATAAATCTTAATTTTTTTACATTTTCCGGGCAATTTCTGTTGATTTTTAACATATTTTGTGTAATTTCTGTTAATATGGTTAGATATTTATGGTAATTTGTCATCTTTCATTCCCTTATACGGCTGTAATTTTTGGCATAGGCCTAATGGATTAATAAATCTTTTAGTTTTTTACATTTTCGGGGCAATTTCTGTTGATTTTTAACATATTTTATGTAATTTCTGTTGATTTTTAACATATGTTGTGTAATTTCTGTTAATATGGTTAGATATTGTTGGTCTTCAGATTATGAATCAACCTTCACGTAATTATGACTGTCTGTAATGGCGAAATTAATGGATATTTATGTTAATTTATCATCTTTCATTCTCTTATACGGCTGTAATTCGTGTCATAGGCCTAAATTAAATTATCTCTATAGTTGAATCATTGAATCATCGACCTTAGTCTTGTATGACTCATGTCTTTAAGATTCTAATTATTGACTAATGTTACGTGTACGAGAAATTGTTAAATTGTTACGCACTATGGCTCAATCATTTAATGTTCCTGACCTAAATACGGTTTGGCAATCGATACATAATTTTTATTAATATTTTTTAGGCTGGACATGATATATTAGGCCTTAGAATATCAAGTATGACCGGGTCAGGCTACTACTGTGTGGCCGAGGTATAAATTAACCCTTTCACCTTCACATTTAAACGTTTTAAGGGTAAATATTCACTATCTGTTTCGTAATATTCTGTGGGTAATCAACATGCCATATTAGATCATAAAATGTCAAAGATGGTTTGGATAAACTACCATGACCTTAAATAAACTTTTTTTACGGTAAATATTCACTGTTGGTTTTGTAATATTTTGTGGGTATTCAACATATATTAGGCCATAAAATATCAAAGATGGCCTCTGCAGGCTTCTACTGTAAGTCCGAGGTAAAAATTTCCCCTTGGAGCCTTTGTATATCAGCGGCCAGTTCCTCACGCGTGCGTTAAAAATGTACATTAACTATCCCCCCTAACCTAACCTACAAGCTGTGTCGTGTCCTTACTTAGTTACCTAACGGGGGGCTAAGGCCCCCCCTGCAACCCCCCTTACACTGCCGTATTCTAAGTTAGACATGATAATACATACAGGTGGCCGCTATCATACGTACACCCCTTCCCCTTAAACATTTTAATGGTAGATATTCACAATATTGTTTTCTTTTTTTAATTACTATACACATTTTAATGGTAGATATTCACAATATTGTTTTCTTTTTTTAATTACTATACACATTTTTATACATAATCTTGCTCTCTCTAATCTCCTTTCAGTTAATAGGCCTATATTGATACATTTATTTCTAGTCAAGTACTGTAGCTCCACCCTTTATCATTATATTTTTCCTATTTTTTATCTTCTATGTATTACTGGCCATGATTTTTTTTTAGCCAAACTACCCATTGATAAGTTTTTGAGCCCCCATCTATAATAATCAAGGATTGGTAGTATTATGCCCAAAGCATTATCCCTGTTAGAGCCCTTGGGACTAGGGTTGAAGCTTAACAATTAATAATAATAATTATAGCTACAATAATGGTCAGAAATGCATAATAAACACAAGATAACCAGTCGGTAAAATGTAATGTTCAAACGTACCGTAATTTCCAAAGTTATGGCAGAAAAATCGCATTTTTAAATGGAAACAGACAACACTAGCTACCTGAAAGTTCCTCTTAACCTAACTTAGAAGCCGTATCCTTACCTACCATGTGACTCCCGCCCCTTAGGTTGCCTTATCCTTAACCCTAGGACTAAGTCTTAACCCTGATTTTGCTTCCCTAATGGCTTTGCTCCTTGCAAGGGACCGCTAAATCATAATTGTACTTCTTAAATCGTAAAATTAGCTTCATATTTTATTTCGGAACGAGATAAATACCATTCTTAATCAATTTCACTTCTCTCATGTTCTGGCAAGCGGTAGAATCCCTTGTCACTATAACACTTTCAAAATTTGTAAAAGGCCACGGAACCTAACAAACCACCTAACCTAACCTAGTAGTTCCCTGGTCTATTGCGTGTAGGTCTTAGACCTGGGAACTAATACAGTAGGTTAGGTTAGGTAGGTTTGTTAGGTTCTGTGGCCTATGACAAATCTTTGATGTTCGGGAAACTCAAATACTTGACAAAAAAAAAAAATATATATATATATATATATATATATATATATATATATATATATATATATATATATACAGTATATATATATATATATATATATATATATATATATATATATATATACTGTATATATATATATATATATATATATATATATATATATATATATATATATATATATACTGTATATATATATATATATATATATATATATATATATATATATATATATATATATATATATATATATATATATATATATATATATATATATATATATATATATATATATATATATATATATATATATATATATATATATATATATATATATATATATATATATATATATATATATATATATATATATATATATATATATATATATATATATATATATATATATATATATATATATATATATATATATATATATATATATATATATATATATATATATATATATATATATATATATATATATATATATATAATATATATATATATATATATATATATATATATATATATATATATATATATATATATATATATATATATATATATATATATATATATATATATATATATATATATATATATATATATATATATATATATATATATATATATATATATATATATATATATATATATATATATATATATATATATATATATATATATATATATATATATATATATATATATATATATATATATATATATATATATATATATATATATATATATATATATATATATATATATATATATATATATATATATATATATATATATATATATATATATATATATATATATATATATATATATATATATATATATATATATATATATATATATATATATATATATATATATATATATATATATATATATATATATATATATATATATATATATATATATATATATCTATATCTAGTAATCACCCGCTATGTCTTATGGGACATCCAGCCCACACAATTGTTGTGAAGGAACGGAAGAGAAAAGTTCGCATGTGGATGGGTGTTATGAAACAACATCTGGGAGGTTGTATTATTAGTTCAAGCTTGGCTACAACCCTAGTTGGAAAAGCAAGATGATATACGGTAAACCTAAGGGCTCCAACAGCAACCGATGAAACTTGAGTTTGATCGGGACTTGAACCCTAGTCAAGGGACGTTACCACATCGGCCACCACAACCAAAGGGTTGTTTGTGTGGGAACAACCGCCTGGCCACAATTTTACTCATAGATAGTGATTTATTTTGTGTTGAGACTTGGAAATGATTCGGTTTTGAAAGTCCTAGGTCAAACGTCAAGGTCAAGTGAAAGGTCGTTTTTGTGTGAACAACTTAATGGCCATATTTTCACTCATAGTGAGACTTTTACGGATTAATATTTATGTTGTCATGGAAGTGATTCAATTTTCAAAGTCCTAGGTTAAAGGTCAAGGTCGTTTGTATGTGAATAGCTTCCAGGCCACAATTTTACTTGGATAGTAGTGATACTTTTAGGGATTAATCTTAATGTTGGGAAGTGGAAGTGATTTAATTTTGAAGGTCCTCGGTAAAATGTCAAGGTCGTGAAATTAGCTGCCGTGTTTGAGGTCTGCGCTCTACCGAGTGCCACTCTAGTTATTACTATTATAACTAGCTAAGCTATAAGAGAAAGCTTCCCATTGCAGAAAGAAAATAAGAGAAATAAATAAACTAACGGTACTGTATTAGAGATAATGGAAAAAAAATATAGAATGTTTCAAAATTAGTAACAACTTTGAAATTAATATTATTTGTAAACTAAGAAACAAGACTTGCATCAACCTGTTCTGTAGAAAAGCATTTGCAACAAAGTTTCAACTTCTGAAGTTCCACTAATTCAACCACCAGATTAGAAAGATCATTCTGCAATCTAGTAACAGTTTCTATACAACTTCAAGAATACTGTGTAGTATAAAGCCTTATGATAGAGAAGGCAAGACTTAAGATAGATTGTACAACATAATTGACAGTATAGCAAAACGAAAGTGCTTTTGAGGTCTGTTAGCGTTTGTGTGTCTGGTGATAGGCTGATATGGTTTTAGGTCGTGTTCTTCCTGGATCCTAATAGTGCGCAGGTAGATATCAGTCATTACTGCTCGATTAGGTAGGGAGTACCTTTTAAATGATACGTACATAACCTGTGACATACTGTTTACACCAGTTCAGGTGAACAGTCCTTCTTTTACCAGACACTAACTCCTTGGATTATTCCTGGTGAGGGTACTAATCTTCCTCTTTGTAGAGAGAGAAGGGCTCTTATCAGACTTTTCATATCGATACTCACTGAGTAGGTTCATCAATGTGTCATCTATAAGACTTGTCATATTGGTACCCAGTAAGAGAATCATGCATACTCTTCGTCCGATTCTTCTGATACAGCTGTTTAGCAAAGTACAGGATGACCACTCACAAAATGTCACGAGGTTCCGAGTATATCTCTTTCCATAACCATTTTAGAGAGAATGCATTACCAAAGACTCTGGTACTGTACAAGAGCATACACTCCTGCTACTGTTGCTCGGTCGCTCACTGTCGGTTGGGATGAAGGCCTTCACTTTCATTTCCCTTTTCCCAAACATTCGACAGACCCTTGGTCTGTTTTCCTAGAAAATCTTTGTTACTGAAAGGAAGGAGGATGGCTCTAGGGGATTAGAGAAAATTGCGATCTGTCTCGCTAGTAGTGTACAAGCAACAAGACATTCTCTTGTGATCAAGATTGGTAATACGGTCCTTGATCTCCTCCTGACTGTTAGAACCCTGGAAACTTTCCAAGTGTTTAACATTATCAGAACACGGTCACTGGTGTCCTCATGGCAGGTGGGGCTCAGGGATACGCTCCCACATATATGCACTAAGGGTAACCTGTGAAAGTCTTCCCCTCTCATAAGGATGATGATGCTTTAAACACGTATGAGCAATTGCTGTCCAAGTTTGGATGCGCTACAAGACTAACCATCGGCATGGCGTTCTCGCTGTAATGACTAGGGTCCTTGGTGTCTCTAAATCGAGGGTTATAATAAACATTCCCATGTGCTCCCGTGGTAAGAAACACAATTGTTGGTTTTGTCTATGTAGTTGAGAGTTCCTACACGGAAACACCTGACCATCACAGACCGCTCTTAGCGCTCAAATGAGCATCAAAATGTTTCATCATATACACGTGATAGGGAATAAGGCACGGCCTTATCTAGAGGTTGGTATTCATGCGACGTGCCAGCGCGTTGCCCTGTACTACACTTCCCTGTATGCTCACTCTGGTTTAGAGGGGCATAGGCCTAGTTGACAGACTAAACTTCTGTCTCTGATCTAGACATTATTGTTTGTGACTAGGTTTATCATTGTCCACTTTTTAGTGCATCCTTAGATTTATTATCACCCCCGCGAATTATATTCCAATTCCCTTAAGTATCAGGCCGCTCTATGTGCTTTTAAGCATCGAGCTGGCTTATCTCTAGGAAGGGATGCACGGTGTTATCTTTTTATTGTTTGATGGTGCAAGGGTAAGCCTTGGAAATGGACACGTCACGAGCCATGGGTTGTGTGTGGGGTTGTTGTTGTTGTTTTAAACACCTTGGAATTGTGGGTTTGTAATTTGAGTAGAAAGATTGGTACTCAGTGTATAAAGCCATGAAAATTTCCTCATACTACATCTGTTGAGAAACAAAATAGCAGATAGAGTTTAAGGAACCCCAACATTACAGCATTTCAATGGGTCCAATCTTAGTTTGTCTTAATTTCTCCATCTTTTATCCATATCAAGTCTATACTTACCTTACAAGTTTTTGTCTCTGACATGCCACAGTGGCGGAACAATCCTGGCTCCCTTCGGCTCTTGTAGTCCTTCTCTTGTCCGAACCGGTACAGTACTTTCATGTCGTGTTCAGTCAATTATTTATACTTGGGCTCCAGAGAGGAAGTCTTCATACTCTAGGCGACTCAAAGGACTGGTAGTGGATGCAGGCCGACAGTTACTCTAAAGTACTGCTTTGGTTCCTCACCTGAGTGTGAAACTTGAGCCTCAAGGAAATGGCTGGCTTTTTGGAGTCTTTCCAGGACAAATCTATATTACCTTTCAATCTTATATGATCGGATAAGTCTGAGCATGTTTTTAGATTGGGAATTTCTTTGTACTCATTCCTGATCAATTAGAACCTCTGAACCACTCGTGTTAGCAAGGAAGAGACGTAGAGATGAGTCAAGTTCACAATTATTTTCCCTTCTGCACCTCCTCTTCTTACTCTATTTTCAGAAGTAAGTAGAGCTACTAGTAATAGTTGCTTAGGATGGATTTTGCAGAAAGCTTCTTGGACATACAGCATGTACTTTTCTTTTTAACCCTTTTACCCCCAGGCTATTTGGAAATTTCCAGCCCTTAATCCCCAGGGGGTTTTCCGAGCACATTTTGCTGTATGTTTTTTTTAAATTGCTCTAACAGCCTTAATTTTTATCATAGAGAGGTCAGGTTGGTCTCATTCTCTTGGAAAATGCCTGAATTTTCTCAAAAAATTATCAAAAATATGAAAAAAAAAAAAATTATAGCTTTTTTTTGCAAGGACGTACCGGTACGTTCATGGGGGTAAAGGGATGGCTTTTGTGAAACGTACCAGTACGTCCTTTGGGGGTAAAAGGGTTAAAAAGTGTTGTATGTCTCACTTGCTGACAGTAACTTTAAGATTTGGTCAGGTAAGACCGTAGGCTGGTGACGGTGAACATTGCTCTTATACGTTCATTACTCGTATTGTTACATAAGAGAAGTACCCTGGCCCTTTTAGAAGTTGCTTTCCCTCTTCTGGAGTATTTATCGGTTCTTATCCTTCCACTGGTTTCTTCAGATCATGACGAATGATTGAGAGACAATATGACAGGTTTTTTTTTCACTTTGCTGCAGGTGAAAGGTCCCATCTGGGATCCAGCACTAAAGGCGAGACCACACACCTTTCCTTTTCTCCCTGGAATAGGAAGAACATCCTTGCCCTTAGAGAGTCTCATCAGGAGGGATTAATGGATGTCACATGCTTAGTGATTCCTTCTGATTCCATTATGATGGGTGGGAGCCTGATGTGAGAGATACTGCTGTAGCACTGAAAAAGTTAAGGTCTATGCTGCCCTTGAAGTCACCCTCCTCCTTCTCTGAGAGAGTTAACTACTAACCAAGCCTCGGACAGCTGGTCCATGAGCCTTGTATGGCAGATTGTCTGACATAGGCAGCTGGTAAAATTGTCCAAGGAAGAGTGGAATGCTTTATTCTCCATCTTCCCTTTCATGGGACACAGGTGGCCCTAAGTCGATCGGTGTCCCATTCTGCTAAATCTCAGGTATTTCCCCGAGAGAGACATTAAAGTTGTGGGCTGTAGAGAACGTCTCCCCCTTGCCATAGTTATTTTTCACAAGATTATGGACTTTCGTGCTAAAGAAGCTCCTCTGAGAATTTGAGCCCATCCCCCTGTGAGGAATTTTAACTACAGTATGTAATGTATGTAAAAGTACAGTATACCTTATTTTAGAGACTACATACCTGGAATATTCCTTCCAATATCAATGCTTGTACAGCATGCTTGCTACCTATGCCCTTTTCTTCCTTTCCTGCACGAGTATTCTCTAGCTTTTGGGAAAGCGAAGGTAAGAATGCGTAATGAAAGTCATTCCTTTGGAAACAAACGTCTTCGCTTGAAGGGTAAGACATATAAACAGGTTTGAGCACTGCAGCTACCCATCTGCAATAATCTTTGAGTATGCGAGGGTGGTCGTACCAAGAAAAGCGCTACAGTATGTAACGAAGACATACCCAGCGCCGAGGGGTTCAGGATAAAATGGCTCTCACATCTGTTTCTAATACATTGCCTTTTGCAAGCTTGAGCTCTCCTTTTCTCAGTCGGGGAGTAAGATGAATGTACTGTATAGTATGCTCGCGAGGCAAGAGCTTACGTACTGCAATGCAAATTTCCTCGAGAATATATTTAGTTACACAGTCAAGGTATTCACCATGATTTCTCAACGTTACTTGATCAGACACTTCATGTATCATCTTCAGTGAATTTATGGTCTTACCGATTGTGTACACTCCCTGCAAGACAGATTGTGTTTCGCTTGTTCTCCACGATCTGCGTTTCCCATAGGATCGGTGCTGGACCCTGATTGGTTTCTGTGATTGGGAACATTACAATGATTTACTACATTTGGGAACTCTACGTTCTTGTACAGTATAACAGTCGAGAACCATGTGATCTGGAATAACTATCGAACCCTACACTTTTGTCGTCACATTAGAGTGCTTCACAAAACTACTACCGTAGAAAAGTAGGAAGGAAACACTGAAACACAGGATAACCAATCTGGCATGGATTTTCTGAGAGTTAGGCTATATTCCCTTATAGTCTATAGTCCATTTCTTTTAGCGAGGCATATTTGCCCCGACTCGCAACCGTGCCCTTTTAGCTCGGAAAAGTTTTCTGATCGCTGATTGGTTAGAATTATCTTGTCCAACCAATCAGCGATCAGGAAACTTTTCCGAGCTAAAAGGGCACCGCTGTGAGTCGGTGCAAATATGCCTCGCTAAAAGAAATGGACTATAGTAGCCAACATACTGAGACCAGAAATGTTTCTTCCAAAATTTTTTTAATGGAGATGTGATCCTTGGTGCTTGGAGACGAGGAATCACCGTGATTGTATCCAGCACATCCTGGGTAATTGGTGTTAATTGCATATTTAGCCTTGTTGATTACTTTGGAAAGGAAATCAGTTCGCTTTTCCATATACTGTAAAATAATTTTTTAAGGGAATTTCTTGGCTCTTCATGACCAGAAGAACTGTACCTTGAATGAGGCGAGGTTCAACTTCTTTAACCCTTTTACCCCCAGGCTATTTGCAACTTTCCAACCCTTAACCCCCAGGGGTTATTTTTTTTCAAGCACATTTTGCAGTATATTTTTTTTAAATTGCTCTAACAGCCTTAATTTTCATCATAGAGAGGTCAGGGTGGTCTGATTCTCTTGGAAAATACCTGAAGTTTCTCAAAAAATTATCAAAAATATGCAAAAAAAAATGTAAATAGCAGTTTTTTGCAAGGACGTACCGGTATGTCCATGGGGGTAAAGGGATGAGTTTTGTGAAACGTACCAGTACGTCCTTTTTGGGGGTAAAAGGGTTAAGAACATGAACTCAAATTACCATCTCAAAATGTTGCTCCCTTCAGACAGTACAGTAATCGCCACTTCCATGTACACAAAGCACATTTGCAACTGCTACTGTGGAAGGCAGAAGACAAAGAACTTTCCAGCTACTCCGAATATCACAAGCTATGGGTGCGAAATCACACAAAGTGCAATAGTGTTGTGTATATTAGCACAGCCGGCAGTTTAACACAAATTCATGACATCAACTGCAGAAGCAGGGTTTAGTGGAAGCCATGCAGATAGAGCAATGCAGTTGCAAGTTGCCTTGCTTATTCTACACAAACTACACTATTGTGATGTGAAGCTAGGGACTACTGCTGTAATCCACTGACTATTCATGAGGATGATGACTATGAAGGGAAGGGAGAAGATTCTAAGATGGGCGAGGCAACTTATGGCTAGTTTTCAATTCGAATTTGCATGGTAAACATCCTCTTTGAAGGGCATAGTCAATAATAGCCACATGATAATACCCCTCAGATGGTTATCGAAACAGGTATTGCTTCTAAAATCCTGCACATAACAGAAATTTTTAAGGTCCAAAGCTGAAATGTGCTGTTTTACCTAGTATATGTGGATACTGGTTGTATAAATATTTGATGCAATTCTAATATAGATTATATTCAAAGGTTTAAAAGGTTAATCTATTTCTGAATTAAATATATTTTGCCTCTGGGACATACAGGGGTATTTTAGTCACGAACATTAAATTTCCAAATCGAAACCATACACTAGTAATCACATTATTCATGAAAAAAGTTGAAAGCCCATTTACCGCTGTGAATCGCACGTTGGTAAATTTTTAGAGCTCAATATACTATTATTATTATTATTAATTACTAAGCTAAAACCCTAGCTGGAAAAGCAGGATGCTATAAGCCCAGGGGCTCCAATGGGTAAAAATAGCCCAGTGAGGAAAGGAAACAAGGAAAATTAAAATATTTCAAGAACAGTAACATTTAGATAAATACCTCTTATATAAACTATAAAAACTTTAACAAAACAAGAGGAAGAGAAATGAGGTAGAATAGTGTGCCCGAGTGTACCCTCAAGCAAGAGAACTACAACCCAAGACAGTGGAAGACTATGGTAAGGAGGTTATGGCACTACCCAAGACTAGAGAACAATGGTTTGATTTTGGAGTGTCCTTCTCCTAGAAGAGCTGCCTATCATAGCTAAAGAGTCTCTTCTACCCTTACCAATAGGAAAGTGGCCACTGAACAATTACAGTGCAGTAACCCCCTTGGGTGGAGAAGGTTAGTTTGGTAATCTTATTGTCAGGTGTATGAGGGCAGAGTATAATATGTAAAGAATAGGCCAGACTATTTGATGTGTGTGTAGACACAGGGAAAATGAGCCGTAACCAGAGAGAATGATCCAATGAAGTACTGTCTAGCCAGGCAAAGGACCTCACAACTCTGTAGCGGTAGTATCTGAGGTATCGTTATCAGGTGAATTTCAACCGACAGATATTGATAGTCTGCAATATTTACCTAATGTACCGGAATGATTATTATGCTAATGAGTTTGAAAATACTTGAATTCCTTGCTCTCAAAAACAGGTACACGCACCAACACCAGGCTTTCAAGATAATTTATGTGGAAAAGCCAACTGATTTGCTTTCCAAAGTAATCCAAAGCCTAATTATGTTGATTACACAAATTGCCGGCGTCTGCTTATTAGTACCCCTGTTATTCCTTGTCTCCAAGCACCAAGGATCACAATTCCATCGAAACCCTAGGTAGAAACATTTCTAGGTTCACTAAAGGTTGCCTCTACTGTATAGGTGTGGCTACTATAGTCCATTTCTTTTAGCGAGTCATATTTGCACAGACTCGCAACGGTGCCCTTTTAGCTCGGAAAAGTTTCCTGGTCGCTGATTAGTTAGAATTATCTTGTCCAACCAATCAGCGATCAGGACACTTTTCCGAGTTAAAAGGGCACCACTGCGAGTCGGTGCAAATATGACTCGCTAAAAGAAATGGACTATAGACTAATATTTTTGTGGGAGAAGCAGCACTGTACCAAATTCCTTACCCCCAGGAAAGATGTTCAGAATGAAGTTCTTCATGCTTCCAGTATATACATGTGTGTGTGTACATCACTGATTAATTTAACATGTGTATAAGTTACATATTTTACCCAATACACAAGAATAAAAACCCCTTTATGTACGGACTTACATCATAGGCCTTTGGTGTAAGTCCATATAGAAAGGGTTTGCTATTTTTTTTCGTAACAGTTTAGAGTCTTGTGTATTGTGTAAACAGACACGGATAAAAAGAATCTTACAGCGAATAGGAAGGTCAAAATGTAAGTGAAATAGGAAATGAATTCAATAAAGGGAACGTTTCAAACCAAGTGAGTGTAGTGTGTGATGATCTGCGAGGGGTGGGTAGTGTGGATGTGCTCTGGGTAGGGAAGCCCAAGGACAGTGAGCAACAGAATATCGAGAGGAACAGTGAAGGGGGTAAAGACCTTGGCTGATGTGAAGGAATTGAAGAAAAGAAAGTCCTTTGTAAAAGGAAAGCAAGCTACATGGGTTGCTGTTGCGTAAAGGGTAAGGGGGGAAGGAAGAGCGTAGTACGGGAATTCCTCAACTTAACTTGATAGGTTCCAAGAAACTGTTTATAAGTCAAATATTGTTAACCCTTTTACCCCCAAAGGACGTACTGGTATGTCCTTGCAAAAAAATGCTATAAAAATTTTTTTTTTTCATATTTTTGATAATTTTTTGAAAAAATTCAGGCATTTTCTAAGAGAATAAGACCAACCTGACCTCTCTATGACAAAAATTAAGGCTGTTAGAGCAATTTAAAAAATATATACTGCAAAATGTGCTGGGAAAAAAATAACCCCCTGGGGGTTAAGGGTTGGAAATTTCCAAATAGCCTGGGAGTTAAAGGGTTAAAAGCCTACTATCCCACAAAGATGTTTTGACATCCATGAAACAAATCTGGCTTACAATCTAATTTCTTTTCATGAGCCTATCTTTAATGCAGATACAAAAAACAGAAATATGCAGGGTTTATAAACTTTTGTTTACTAGAGTATTGCTGTTTGTGAATGATAAAGTGAGAAGTATCCATGAAATAATTTCTTGGTCAGGTTACTGAACAGTTTGGTTTCTAGTCAGTTTGAAAAACCCTCATTTTATTCCAATTCTGAGGAATTTATGTTTGAGGATAATAATATTAAAATTTCTTCTCCGAGATTTTCTGTCAGGAAAAAATGAAAAGGATCAAGTTAATGTCAGATCAGATGTGGATGAAACTTCAGGGATCATAACTACTTTTCATTCTAGTGGATTGCCTAAAGAGCCAAGTACTGTATTCCAATATCTCTGTATGAATTGCAACAGAAATTTGGTTTAGGCAATCTCTTCTTCACCTACTTCAAAATCTGAGTTAATGGAAAAATCATTTATTGTAGGAAGTTTATTTGGAAATGAAAATATCAAACCTCTGTGTTGTTGTGCTTCATGGTAACCATTGTCTTGAGCTTTTTTCCGTGTCTGGAAAATGTACCTTCCTGGTACAATCCAGGAACCGAAATGGTGAGCTACCCTTAAATCTGCACTCTGGTTTAGACATAACAGTTCCTCCTTGACTTGAAAAACACAACTCTGTCACTCAATGTCCTAAGGAAATGGAAACCCTCTTGGTTGATGTTTTTCACTGTAAGCAGAGTAATGAGAAACTTAGTATTCTGCATCTATGTTTTCCTAAGGCAAGACTGTCGATTTCTTAGCTCTTAAGTTATCTGCTATTTTCTGGAATTTTACAAGAAGAGGTTGTTGTTGCACATGTTGGACAATGGGTAATGTTACTCATTAGGTAAATGTGCTTGTGGTAGCTCTAGCCTTGCTAGCTACCGAGCAATTTCAATAACTTATAGTATCTAAACTTTTGAACATCTTGTGGCAAAACTTTTAAGGGGTATGCTGAAGGTATGTGATGATGCTCTAACAATTTCCTATGTTGTACTGAAATCCCTTGATTTTGGTTAAGAAGTTTGTATGATTGGCCTTGATTTTAGTGCTGCCTTTTAATGGTTTAATAGCTGCTCATGAATGGCAGAGGCAAGGGACTGACATTACCCTATCAAGCAGGACAGAGACTGACCATATATACATATGATCAGTGCTCATGCCCCTTCTCCACCCAAGCTAGGACTCAGCAGATAGACCTATATGTTCCCCCAAGCCCCCCATCCTTAGCTCACAAGGATGGTAAGGTTGCAGCTAACGAGTTTGAGTTGGACTCGACCCCTAGTCTGGAGTTCACCAGTCAGGAACGTTACTACATTGGCCACCACAACCCTGTGTTTAATCATGAGGCCCTTGTTTTCAAACTCACAGTTTATAGTAGGTGGGTCTCTCCTAAGCATCATTATTGTATCTAAAGTAATAGTTTGTAAAGAGCTGTGTTGCCATCCATAGTGAATCAGGAATGTGATATTGGGTGTCCCTCGGGTAGTGTTCTTGGTTCATTACTTCTCATACTGTATACTTGCGAAATGTGGTTTGGCTAAAAAAAATAAGCTCCTTGCATATCCAAAGGAAGCTACTATCTTTGCATTAAATTCATTTCTTGAATGTAGATCTGGAATAGCTGAATCCCCTGTTAGAGATATAGCTAAGATTAGTGCATGATGCAAAATATGGGTCATGAAGTTGGACCCTAGTAAAACTTAAATTATGATTGTAACTAGGTAGAGAGCAGTAGCTCCTCAACATCCAAATCTTTGCATTGATAATGTTTAACTACATAAAACTTTAAAGGGTAAAGAGATTTGCATCATCCTGCTAACATGAGTGATTTATTATTATTATTATTATTACACTGTTATCGTTATTATTACTAGCTAAGCTACAACCCTAGTTGGAAAAGCAGGATAGTAAAAGTCCAAGGGCTCCAACACGGAAAATAGCCCAGTAAGGAAAAGAAATAAACTGTAAGAGGAGTTCAAGAACATTAAAATAAATCTTTCATATATAAACTATAAACACTTCAAAATAACAATAAGAGAAATAAGATAGAATAGTGTGCCTGAGTGTACCCTCTAGCAAGGGGACTTTGGATATTAGTACCAGCACTAAATCCTATTGCCAGTGTTAGTACTAGCTCTTTTCTGACTATTCATTCCTATGCAGATACAGATTTCTGAGCCATGTAAATGGTTACTCCTAGTTTGGTTTTCTACGACCAAACAACAATAAAGGGAAAAGGGTTTGGTTGCATCATAATTTGTTATGTAACAACCCCACCACTGCAATGTTATGTGTGATTTGCCAATAGACTTTACTTCTATCCTGGTTGCCATTATGATAAGATTTTCCCTTCTCTACAATCACAACTTGCATAATCCACACAGAATTTCCATTTGAAGTGCTTAGTGCTTTATGTCTTTCCGTATCATTGTCACTAAGTGTGCTATGCTTGTGTTCAACAATGGCTAATGCTGTGGCAAATGAACTTCTGTGGAATCTCCATGTGGGTATTGTAGGGGGTGGCCGTCCTCCCAGTGGAGAGATCTCTTTCTCTGTGCAAGAAACGATCTAGGAGAGATCGTTCTCCTTCCTTGTCTTCTTCCAGAATGGTAAAAAGCGTAAGCTCCCTTTTGCGTCGAAAGGTATCCCCCATTCTGCTTCTTTGTGTCGAGCCTTCTGAGGCTCCATTTACGGAAGATGATAGTCATAATGATGATTTAATTAATGATCATAATTTTTTTTCTGTGTATTATCACCGAATATTGATCATGTACCAGCTGAACTCGGCTGAGTTCCTGGTTAGGCTGGAGGAACGTAGAGAGTAGAGGTCCCCTTTTTTGTTTTGTTTCTTGTTGTTGTCGGCTACCCCCCAAAATTGGGGGAAGTGCCTTTGGTATATGTATGATGATGTACCTAGTGATCCTGGGTCGATGCTTGTGACTGATACCTTGGCTGTGGCTGCTGCGCTCCCTGAGCCGGATCCAGTCTTCGTATCTTTGATCTCTGATTATGCAGAAATGCATAGATCTCCCTTGCCTCCCTATAGTGTTTTGAGTGGTGATCCTATATGGCTACTGTATTTTAATCTGGGATGACTTATCCCTTTTGGGGCTATCTCCCATCAAAGCGTCTAACCCCCCCCCCTGTTTCCTAACGTGAAACCTTAGAGTTTAGACTGCCATCCCCGCCTCAAGAGTCTTTTGCACGCTCTTATTTATGAGTTCTCTGGACTTGTCCTAGAATTCCCCGTTATATATAATGTATTGAGGTTGGTCAGACCATTTGCGCTGTCTATAACCACAACTTTGGCTAGAACAAGTTCCTTAGTCTATTGTGTCTTCTTCCAAGAAAACTTATTGGAAGTCGATAGTAACTACAACACATTTACTAATTCCGCACATGTTTACCATACTTGACTCAGCCCAGACATGTTCTCAGGCAAAGAATCTGTAATCTACATGCCGCTCTGCCCACGCGTCATTACGTCACTAAGCGCGCTGCCATTTCACCACTTGATGCTATTCCTCTGCGTGATGGCTATGATACCAGGTCTCACAATAATGCACGTTCTGACCGTGCTGCCACGACCAAAGCTCTTATACAAATGGAATCCCCTTGTGTTCCATTGTCAGCTTCAGCTCAAATCAGGTAGCTTTGGCTTACAATCTCCTACAACCTCACTCTCATAATAACCCAACAACCATTGGTTATATGAATGACAAATCTTTTGCCTTACCACAACATACACACAAGCTTCTTGCTTAATGTGTGTAATGCTTTGAATTTTACACATACTTTGGAACAGAAACATTTTTTTCATGTGAATCTTTCCAGGCTCAAAAAGGGTGCCGGAATAGTTTCCCCCTTTTTTTTTGAGTGACACTCCCATCTATAATAGCACATTACAGTGATTAAATACCATAGACATGGTCATCGTAGAAGGTTCCCTAAGTGGCCTTTCTCGGAGAAATCCTTCTCTCACAGGTCGAGTTCGGGAAGAGAATTTCCTGTTATTCCCTCACAAACTGCTATAAGTAGAATCTTTTTATGAGTGAGTTTGACTCCAGTTCTTTCTTTGCTTCCTCTCCTTTCCATTCACTGATCTCATTAGAGAGAAAAGGAGGTTCGAAGAAACATTAAATCTTCCTAGTGTTCCTATCAAGGTAGAACCACCAGGTATCCCTAAAGTGGAACCATTTAACGATCTGAATGTTATCATATTAATCTGCTTCAGATGTATCACATTTCATCAAGATCATAATCCTAATTTGTAGCTTGGATGATCTAGATGAGCCTGCTCGCACGCAAATATAGACTGTGCGAAAGCTGAAACATTACGTGGCGCACACTAATCAGCCTCGAGTCATGCTAGATTCATTTAACATTCAAGACTCGGTCTTGGAGAACTCGCTTAAAGCAAGTAAGTCTTCCAAGTTGTCTCCCTTGGCACTTTCACCCGAGAGGAGATTTTATATGTCCACTAAAGCAAGTAAGTCTTCTAAGTTGCCTCCCTTGGCCAGTATCACGCTTCACGGTGACAAAAATCTGAGAGGTGAGAGCACCCTGAAACTATTTGAAGACCTCTCTAGGTTAGGAGCCAAGGCTCTGAAATTTGTCTTCATTAGACAGGTTTCTTTATGAAGAGCGCTAGTGTAACAAGGATACCTGGCCTTCAACTGCCCCAAAGGAAGTCGCCTTTTTAAGCAGGTCAACCAGCAAACACGACTTCCTCTTACATATTTTCAACAGCCTAGGAGGTAAGACCCTCATCCCAACTTTTGCCGTAGAGGACACTAATCTGACCGTAGTGGTCGTGGCCACAGAGGCTCCTGTAGGAAAGTGTATCCCCCAACTTACCTCCAAAGGGGGATGCCTGCAAAGTCATTGGAGTATGTGGCAGCTTTTCGGGCCCGACCCCTAGACCATGGAAGTACTGCGTTCAGGGTATCAAGTTCCAATCATAGACTGTCCGTCCCCTATGAGAGCCCGACCATTCTATGTGAAAGTTCATTAAAGGATCTTCTCTTACTTACAGGGGGTGTCTTTTAAGATGTTGGCCACAGGAGCCATAGAGGAAGTCTTAGACGATTATCCTGGCTTCATCCGCAGTTTATTCTTGCTAGAAAAGCTGCTGGCAGGTTGGAGACCCGTCATAGATTTGTCCCATTTGAATCGGTTTGTCTAACAAACTAGGTTCAAATTGGAGATTTCGCCCACTGTTGTTCAAGCCATCCGGAAGAACGACTTCCTTATGACCATAGATCTAAAGGATGCGTATGTTCAGGTCTCCATCCGGCCTCAAGGAAGTCGTAGGGGGATATTTCTCCATTCAAGGCCACTGTTCCGCTGATTACCGATTTTTTTTGTGTTCTTGTGGAACGAGAAATCCCTTTTAGTCACTGTGGTGAATGGCTACCACTACCTCAAGTCAGGGTTTCAAACTGAAAAGGGCTTGATTCCTACCTTTCATGGCAACTTTCTGCTCAATAAAAGCTCACAAGAACACCTCGATGGTGATGCTTGCCAATTGCTTGCAGTCTACGCCTCTCGCTGTCATACCCCCAGGACACAATGAGTTGAGTCATGACCCTTCGAACAGACTTGACCCTCGGGAACTCAAGCCCCTTATGAACCCATGCATAGAACTTTAGACAGGGAGCTACCTTGAAGACTGCCTTTCTCTTTGCCTTAGCTTCATCCAAGAGAATAAGTGAATTACATGGTTTGTCCTACTTAGTGTCACAATCCTAAGAGTTGAAAGAACTATCCTTTTCCTTTGCTCCGGAGTTTATAGCCAAAACTCAAAATTCTGCTGATAAGGATACTAAGATTCATTTTTTATTGAGGGAATTGGTGACCCAGATAATCTTTTACAGTACTGTACTTTGTTTCGTAAGAGCTGTGAAAAAGTATCTAAAATGAAGAGCCTATCTTAGACCCAACATTCCAAAGTTATTTATGAGCACAGGCCACTCTTAACCCTTTTACCCCCAGGCTATTTGGAAATTTCCAACCCTTAACCCCCAAGGGGTTATTTTTTTCCCAGCACATTTTGCAGTATATTTTTTTTAAATTGCTCTAACAGCCTTAATTTTTGTCATAGAGAGGTCAGGTTGGTCTCATTCTCTTGGAAAATGCCTGAATTTTTTCAAAAAATTTTAAAAAATATGAAAAAAAAAATTTGTTAAAGGACGTACCGTTAAGTCCATGGGGGTAAAGGGATGGGTTTTGTGAAACGTACCAGTACGTCCTTTGGGGGTAAAAGGGTTTAGGGACTCGTTGTTTATCAAGACATCATTCATTCTCTGCAATATAAGGGTATGAAATGTGTATCAAATCTAATTGTACTCATAAGACAGATGCGGAGTACTTGCATGGATCACACCCTAATGCGCAGTTAAGAACTAGAGGAGCACTCAGTAGAGCGCAGGCCTCTGCTGCAGCTTCCTACTTCTTACCATGTATTAATAGGTGTGGAGTTTCATACACTCAAATATAAACCTAGTTTGAAGTCTCTGTGACAACGATGTCCAAACTTATGGTCGATTACGTGAATTGGACATTTTGCTTGACTGTGACCTTGACCTTCAAAAAATCTCTTTAATACCACAAATTTAAAAACAATTTGTATTTTTCCTAGCTGTTCAAACGTGAGTCATATAAATGGTTACTCCTAGTTGTGCCTTCTACAACCAGACAATAATAAAAAAAAAAATGGTTCAGTGGCAGTATGATAGGTGAACTAGCAACCACACTCTTAGGAAGTTTTGTGTGTGGTTACCAGTAGGCTTCATTCACTCTATTCTGGTCAAATACTTGTGGGATGCTTGAGGCAGGACCTATACTCGAATGACTCAGGTTTGTTCAACTAGGAATAATACAAATTCCTTTAAAAAAATTGTAGTTTATCCTATCCGGATACAAACTAAAGAGTCATTTAAATGGGCGTCTTCCTTAGGTGGGAAGAACTCTCCGTTATCATAACGGAGACTTCACTCTCTCTTGGACAGTTGTAAGTACACGTAGGTATGAGCAAAAGTCAAAAGGGATCATTGTACGTAAAGACAATCCAACTAGCTCGTAACGAGGCAGGGTTTAGTGTCCAATTCTTTAGGTCTAGTCTAAGACAGTGATAAAGCCAAATGAATTCAAGCATCAAACAAATTCAGTATATCAAATATAATCATTATAAATTAGAACATATTATTATCTCTGCCAACGAAGTTGGAAGGTTATGTTTTACAGTACCCCCTGTTTGTGTTTGTTTGTTTGTTTGTGAACAGCTTCCTGGCCACAACTTTAATCTAGAGTAGTGAAACTTGCAGGGATCGACTGTTATGTAAAAAGCTGGAAGTACTAATATTTTGGAAATCTAGGTCACAGTCAAGCAAAATGTCCAATTCACGTAATCGGCCATAAGTTTGGACATCGTTGTCACAGACACTTCAAACTTCGTTTATATTTGGGTGTGAAAATCCATGCCAATTAATACATGTTGAGGTCAAGGTCAAGCTGCTGCGGCGGCTGAGTGCTCCTCTGGTTTTTTTAAAGAGTCACTTTCACATTTGGAATCTGAAAATGGTTCAGATGGCGCTCGCGTCGTGGCGTGGGTGGTGTGGCGCTGGTGGTTGGCTAGGGCCTTTGTATCGGCCCATCCCTTTGACGAAGGAATTAACTAAATGGAAGACAACCTGTGAATAGTAGATTTCACGCGCCTTTGCTTTATACACGACACCCAAAAGGTGCTCGCGCGAGGGTTGTAACCTCAGCATTCCATGCTTTTATCTTTCTCTGGTATAATTGGAAGGTTTTATCAGAAAAGGTATATAAGAAGGACTCTTTTCACCGGGCGCCACAGGTCTCTCCCCAGAAATAGATTTTTCCTTTGTCAAAATCCCTTTTTGGAGCCCCTCTCTCCCAAATCAATGTCTTGCAACCAATGCAATTACAGTTTCTGTGTTAGTAAATGTCTGCTGGCGCGAACAAATCGGTTCTGGCTGGTCATTTACTTTACAAGCCTTTGCTTTTACAGTGGTACCTCTACATACGAATTTAATTCGTTTCAGAAACTGCTTCGTATGTTAACCCTGGATAGGTACGCTCCTCGGACACCCCTTTAAGGGTATACTCGGACGCGAACGACCCCGACGCCAAAAAAAATTCTTGAAAAATCAGTTTTTGCAGTAACCTCCTTTTTTCTTTTGCCAAAAAAAACTTCAATGAATGCTTAAAACAACTGTAAAGATAAATACTACTCATCTGCAGAAAAACTATTTATTATAAATATTTTAAAAAATTAAGTAGAAAAAAAAAGACCTTACATAAAAATTCATAAAAAAAAGTTTATACATATATACACAAATCCTTTTAGGAATTGATTCTTGAATGTTTAGGACACATCTTGATGTATTTTGGATGAAGTCAGACCCATGGAGGTGAAGATCTGAAATGAGAAAAAAAGGGTAACTTTTTTTGGCCAAAAAAATTGGTCCAAATTTCATGAATTTTTTGGGTACCCAAATGAAATAGGAAGTGGCTAATTTTTTTAGGGAATAAACATATGTTATCCTAAAATAGAAATATGTAAAAAAATCTTCATTATTTTGTAAATTACATTTATATCAGGGGCCATATCTAAAGGTAATTTTTTGAGTACTTAGAAATTTCGTAAAAAAATACATATATTTAATATATAATATGATATTTATGCAGGTAAAAATATACCAAAATATCACAAATTCTATAGGGAACAAGAATATATATAGATAGGGCAGCTTACGCTTCGGATATGTCCACAAAATGGCCGCCAACCACACTGACTCAGACTCCCTAATCTGCCACTTGAAATGTAGGAAGGGTATGTCAATTTCAAGGTGTTATTTACTAATCTAATTATTATTGGATATGCATAAAAATTGTATGGTGGGTTGCTGGATAATTGTCGATTATTTTACGACTATAAAATTAAAATTCTGACCCAAAAAAATTTTTTTGAAGGGAAATAAAATCGAAAAAAAAAATGTAAAACAATATAATATTTTAGCTAAAAAAATTTGATGATATTCAATAAAAAAAAAAGTAAACAAAATTTTCCGACAAATAAACATCTAGAGGAATCATTACTCTGTGATAGTTCCTTAGTACGTAGTAATTTTGAAAGAATTGGGAAAAAATGGCAATCACCGGAAAATCGAACACATACCTATATATACGCCATATCTGGCTAAAAAAAAGATAGGCATGGGTAGCCAGATCATCTAGAAACACTTTCCAACACTATAAAAATATAAGTTTTGCGACACTACTTGCCAATTCCTTACGGTAACATGACTAAGCAAAAAATTGCAAAACAAATAAAAAGGGGCACTCGCGGAAAAATGGCTAACATTCTAATATACGGCATTTCAGAAAAAAAAAAATTCAGCCACGTGCTAGGCAAACCATCAAGGCACATTTTCCGACAAATAAACATCTAAATGAATCATTACTCTGTGATAGTTCCTTAGTACGTAGTAATTTTGAAAGAAATGGGAAAAAACGAAAAAATGGCAATCACAGGAAAATCGAACACATACCTATATATACGCCATATCTGGCTAAAAAAAAAAAAGATAGGCATGGGTAGCCAGATCATCTAGAAACACTTTCCAACACTACAAAATTATAAGTTTTGCGACACTACTTGCCAATTCCTTACGGTAACATGACTAAGCAAAAAAATGCAAAACAAATAAAAAGGGGCACTCGTGGAAAAATGGCCATTCTAATATACGGCATTTCAGAAAAAAAAAATTTCAGCCACGTGCTAGGCAAACCATCAAGGCACATTTTCCAACAAATAAACATATAAATGAATCATTACTCTGATAGTTCCTTAGTACGTAGTAATTTTGAAAGAAATGGGAAAAAAACGAAAAAATGGCAATCACAGGAAAATCGAACACATACTTATATATACGCCATATCTGGCTTAAAAAAAAATAGGCATGGGTAGCCAGATCATCTAGAAACACTTTCCAACACTATAAAAATATAAGTTTTACGACACTACTTGCCAATTCCTTACGGTAACATGACTAAGCAAAAAAATGCAAAACAAATAAAAAGGGGCACTCGCGGAAAAAGGCCCAACATTCTAATATACGGCATCTCAGATAAAAAAAAAAGACATGCACGTGTTAGCCCAACCATCAAGGCACACTTTCTAACACATAAACATGAAAAAAAAAATCAATAATTTACGGCAATTCCTTACTACGTAGTAATTTTTACAAATATTGAAAAAAAAACAGAAATTGGTAACCGCAGTTAAATACCCAATATACCAATAACTACGTCGTATCTGACAAAAACAAAATCACGCATGGGTAGCCAGATCATCTAGACACACTTTCCAACACTAAAAAAGCAAAAGTTTTACGACACTATTTCGCAATATCTTACGGAAAAATGACTTGGCAAAAAAATGAAAAAAAATGAAAAAGGGGCACTCGCGGTAAAATGCCCGACATTCTTATATACGGCATCTCAGATAAAAAAAAAGACATGCACGTGTTAGCCCAACCATCAAGGCACACTTTCTAACACATAAACATGAAAAAAAAAATGAATAATATACGGCAATTCCTTACTACGTAGTAATTTTTACAAATATTGAAAAAAAAACAGAAATTGGTAACCGCAGTTAAATACCCAATATACCAATAACTACGTCGTATCTGACAAAAACAAAGTCATGCATGGGTAGCCAGTTCATCTAGACACACTTTCCAACACTAAACAAGCAAAAGTTTTACGACACTATTTGGCAATATCTTACGGAAAAATGACTTGGCAAAAAAAGGAAAAAAAATGAAAAAGGGGCACTCGCGGTAAAATGGTCCTCGTGGTGATGAACGACATTTTAACTAAAAAAAAAATCATGCACATGGTAGCCAAACAATCCACCAAGACTTTCCACAACTGATAACCTATACAAGTTGCACCATTCTACGACAATTTCATAATACATAATAACTTTGATAATTATGCAAACTACCTTAGAAGGGTAAACTCGGTCGCGCTCGACCCCGACGCGTCTCAGAAATCGGGGAAGGAGTACAGCTACAGCAATGCACATCTGGACACTACTAGAGCGTGTAGGGGAGACACCTCCTGCAGGTCGATCACCCACAAATTCAGTCACGGGGGTGAGTCACGTGAGAAAAACCTGTTTTTTTTTTGACGCTCGGGGTCGCGAACGACCCACCGTACCTATCCAGGGTTAAAACGATCGTATGTTGGAGCAAATATTCCCATAAGAATACATGGTAATTCATTTAATTCGTTCCTCAGCCTAAAAACCCATAATATATCCCTAATAAATGGCTACACATAATTTCACAAAACATTTATAAAATATAATACCTGTAAATACATACAGTACACACTTAAAAAAAGAATAATACATACAGTACACACTTAAAAAAAGAATAATAATAATGAAATAATAAATAAAAAAGGGGTTTTAATGTAACACTTTACCTTAGCGACAGGCCAGCGCAGGTGTAGGGACTGCTAGACAGGAGTAGACGGAAGATCAGCGAGGAGGTAGGGACAGTGACTTTGAGCGATAACATGTACGATAACTTACACTACTACGTGAACTTTAACTCAACTTAGCTTACGTATTTTTTTTTTTCATTTTTATTATTTTATATTTTTTTTTTTTACATTTTTTCTTTTCTTATTTTTAATTTTCATCACTTTCACTCGATTCGGTCTTCCTTTTCTTTGCTTCACATTCTTTCTTTTCATCATGATCACTAGACCGTTTTAAAGATTTTTTAAAGAAACTATTGAGTGAAAGTTGCTTAGTACGGCCTTTGAGGATTTTTCTAAAATGCGTTAGGCAAATATCATCGAACTGTGCAACAACACAGCAAACCTGAAGTTTCTGTGGGCGATGCTTGTCGATGAAATCATTCACGTGTTGATGATATGCCAACATCTGTTTTATTTTCGCCGTACCTAAGATTTGGCCTACCTCCTCGGTCTCCTCCGACTCACTCAACTGCGCTTGGAACTCATCATGCTGCATGGCATGCAGCTCCTTGAGTTCCTCGGTGGTGAGCTCTTCATGATGTTCATCGACGAGTTCAGTGATGTCATCTTCATCTACCTCCAGACCCATGGACTTGCCAAGAGATACAATCTCTTCGACGTTTCCCTCGACGGCAAGCACAGGTTCATTCTCGGGGCCAAAACCTTCAAAATCTCGGGGAGCAACAGCATCAGGCCAAAGCTTCTTCCAAGCGGAATTCAGGGTCCGACGAGTTAATCCCTCCCAAGCTTGGTCTATGATCTTTAAGCAGTGCACGATATTAAAGTGGCTCCACCAAAATTCACGCAAAGTTAAGTTGGTGCTTTGCGTGACATTAAAGCACTGCTTAAATAAGTGCTTGGTGTAGAGCTTCTTAAAATTCGAGATGACTTGCTGGTCCATGGGCTGGAGGATAGGGGTGGTATTCGGTGGAAGATACAACACTTTGATGAATTTGTATTCATTGATGATATCATCCTCGAGTTCGGGGGGGGGGGGGGGGTGAGCGGGTGCATTGTCCAAACAAAGCAAGCACTTCAAAGTTAAATTCCTCTCCTGAAGATACTTCTTGACAGCAGGGCCGAAAACTACGTTTACCCATTCCACAAAGATATGCCTAGTAACCCAAGCCTTAGAATTAGAACGCCATAGAACATGTAGCAGGTCTTTATCAATTCTATGTGCTTTAAATGCCCTAGGGTTTTCGGAATGGTAAACTATTAAAGGCTTAATTTTGCAGTCCCCGCTGGCGTTGGCACAAAGCGCAAAAGTCAATCGATCCTTCATTGGCTTATATCCAGGCATTTTCTTCTCTTCGGCAGTAATGTACTTTCGACTAGGCATCTTTTTCCAAAACAGACCGGTTTCATCGCAGTTGAACACCTGCTGCTCTACGTAATTTTCCTCCGCCACGACGCTTTCAAACTTTTTAACAAAGTCTTTAGCAGCCTTGGTGTCCGAACTCGAAGCTTCTCCATGACGAACAACTGAATGAATCCCGGTCCGTTTCCTAAATTTCTCGAACCAACCTCGAGACGCCTTGAATTCCTCCGTCGTAGGATCGGCTGAACTCTCCCCTGCGTCACCCGCAGAGCCCGCCGCCTTCAAGTCACTGTAGATAGCGCTGGCCTTCTCACAAATGATCGTTTCCGTGATCGTATCGCCAACAATCTCCTTGTCCTTTATCCAGATCAACAAAAGGCGTTCCATCTCTTCCAGAGTAGGGCTACGACGTTTAGAAATAATCGTGATCCCCTTTGAAGGTTTCACTGCAATGGCTGCCTTGTGTTTTAGGATCGTCGAAATTGTAGACATATTCCGGCCATATTGTTTGGCCTGATCGCTAACACGTACACCTCGCTCATGCGTTTCTATTATTTCTTGCTTTAATTCTAATGAAAGCATAGACTTCTTCTTTTTCTCACCACTACTACCACTTCCTGATCCGAAACAGCTTTTTAGGACCCATAATTACGGAACACAGAAAACAACACGTGGAAAAAGAATAAAAAACACTTAATAACGGAGTGAATAGAGGACAACCACATGATGCGCACGAGATGAGAGGACTGATCAAGGCGACGCTCGATTGGCGTCCCTCCGATGTGCTGCCGTCTAGCGGCGTCAACAACAAACGACGCTGAACGCATTCGAGAAAATTCCACGCGTACGTGTAATGTTTACTTCGTATGTTGGAGCAACACTTTGTGTCGAGGCAGAAATTTGGTCGAATTTTACTTCGTATGTTGGAAAATTCGTATGTTGGGACATTGGTATGTGGAGGTACCACTGTACTATGCAAATTGAAGCATTTTTCCTCTAGTGAAAAAACAGTCTTAACCTAGAGGGCCACTTAGTAGAGCGTAGACCTCCGCGGCTGCAAATTATTTATCAACCTTGACCTTTGACCTTAACATGTACTAATTGAAGTGGATTTTCATACACTCAGATATGAACCAAGTTTTAAGTCTCTGTGACAGCGATGTCCAAATTTATGGTGGATTATGTGAATATGACATTTTGCTTAACTGTGACCTTGCCCTTCCAAAATGTAACCATTTCCAGTTTTTTACATAACAGTTAATCCCTGCAAGTTTCATTGCAATTAAAATTGTGGCCAGGAAGCTGTTCTCAAACAAACACACAAACAGGGGGTAAAATGTAACCTCCTTCCAACTTTCTTGATGGAGGTAATAACATTTTTAAACCCATTCTTCCTAAATTCACACGCTGATATCAGTCAGATTACAGTTTCCGAGTTTAAGAAAATTCTGTTCTGTCGGGGCTTAACCCTTTTACCCCCAGGCTATTTGGAAATTTCCAACCCTTAACCCCCAGGGGTTATTTTTTTCCCAGCACATTTTGCAGTATATTTTTTTTTAATGCTCTAACAGCCTTAATTTTTGTCATAGAGAGGTCAGGTTGGTCTCATTCTCTTGGAAAATGTCTGAAGTTTCTCAAAAAATTATCAAAAATTTTATGCAAAATAAAATGTAAATAGCATTTTTTTGCAAGGACGTACTGGTACGTCCATGGGAGTAAAGGGATGAGTTTTGTGAAACGTACCAGTAAGTCCTTTGGGGGTAAAAGGGTTAAATGATTCATTTTAGATCATTCACTTAATTTTAAGAATTCACTTTTGCATCACACTGCTAACGTAAGACGATTTAACAAGGGGAATTTGGATGCAGGTACTAATGCATTCATTCTCAGTATCAGTACTGGTGGTTTCATTGCTGTTGCTAGTACTAGCTCTTTTCTGGCTCCATATTTTAGTAAAATTGCTATGTAAAGTGTGACTAGTAGCTTTAGGAATGTAAGAGATAGTGCTGTTTTATCTCATTATCCTGAAAATTAGACGAATTTGTTGTGCTTTTCTCAGTGTGTGCATGGTATTCCTTTTTGGAGGTGTGGTAGGATTTGAAGGTGACTATTGAAAGCCATAGCAGAAGCAAATTTATTAAAGATGACACATACATACTGTTTCTGCTTATAAATTTATAAATTTATGTAGTCTCAGTTGGTTGAATCTACTCAAAAACATTTTAGCCTAAAGGGAAGGACATCTTGAGTGAAGTGGAAAAGCCTTTATCAAATCAATCGTATTTATTATGTTCTCCCAATCACATACTGTTCTTGCGTGTCATTTTTCCAAATTGGAAAATTACATCAAATTTGTCAGTTAACTTAGAATAAAGTTGATTTTATGGAACTGGTTGAATCGATGAAGAGGAATTGAATTCTGTGCTCTACATTTCTTGTAATAAATTCTCTTCTGTACGTCGTCTACGCAATTGAGTCAAAGATTTTCTTTTGGCTTTGTGCAAGGCAGTTAGTTCTGGAGATAAGATTTTAGCCGTTTTTTAGAAATCCTATCTTTTGCATGATTGCATAGTAGGAACTCTATCCTCTGCCATTGAAGAGAAATTTATAGGACACCCTGATCATAATCAATTACTGTACTGTACATTATAACGGAGCTTGATTTGCTAATTTATGAATTAGCTGGTGATTTTACCAATCCTGCATCTAATGGAGAGAACAGTTGTATTCATCATTAATGAAGTTAATATCTGATTCACACAATCATGAGTTCATCAGTCTTGGAATCTTACAAATTGTAAGCATTATGCATTTGGATGTTTTTAACTTTCCTAACTGTTATTGCCTTTTGTGCCATTTTCCTGTGGTCCTTGGGGTGTCACAGTATTATTATTAGGTAAGCTGCAACCCTATTTGGAGAAGTAGGATGCTATACAACCAAGGGGTCCAACAGGGGAATATAGCTCAGTGAGGAAAGGAAATTTCTAGACCAGTATGAATATTAAAGCTGATCTTTCCTATACAAACTCTATAATGAGACCTATGTCAATCTGTTTTACCAAACATTTGCTGTGAGACCTTGGGGCTTTTATTCACCCAATATAAGAAACCGTTATCCTTGAAGGGGTCGTAGCTATGACAGGAAATACGGATGACAATCTTGATGAGTTCTTACGTGGAGGAAGATTCGCTGTTTCAAGGTAGATTTGGAATTCTTCATCCCGAACTTTGGCTTCATACTATTATAAAGGAGGAATATTGACTACTACTTCGTAGTTACCTCCTCCCCTTTTCCGATTTACATAAATAAGCCGTTGGAAGTTCGGGATGTTTTGGATAAACATGTTTCAGAGAAAGGTATGTCTCTGTCCCCATGTTACTGCAGTTAGCGGTTTCTGGTTTTCAAAGCTTTGTGGTTGTATGTTAGCCCTTGGATGAAAGTGTCTTCCGCAGTATTAGCAGCTTAAGGAAGGAAATCAGAAATACTTTTATGTTCCCATACAGCAGAATTGAAGAAAATTCCTTTGGTTATGCATGGGGAGATGAAAATTAAAAAGCTTCTGTTTTGGCTTCTCAATTTTTTTTTTAGGATAATGGCTTTCGTCTCCTGATAGTTTCATCTTGCTATAAAAGTCCTCTCTTATCTAAATGAGTGGCTTCCATGATTAATCCCTAGGTGAAATTTATTGGCACATCTAAGGATGAGGCCTTTGCAGTTACCATCTCGTTGTTGGGACAGAATGACTGATCCAATAAAGACTATAATTGACTTTAATTACTCCATGTTAGGATTAACTAATTCTGATAGATGAGCGAGACCATCTCACTTATCTTTTACTGAAGATCTTTGGTTGTTCAAAATCCAGATCTCTCCTTATTGAATGCTTCTGATATCAGTTAGGTTACAATAATTGTGGATCATCACCTAGAGTTAATTATATGCTACAATTTTTTTTTCTTGAATTATTAACTGTCTACAAAGCTCTTCATCTTGTAGAAATTCAAGTGATGACAACTTTGGCTTACATCGTAAAGCAGGGCCCACCAGGTCACATGTCTCATTTCAACTTTTGTTGGCATAGATTGAAACTGGGTAATAGCTTATTTCCCCAGTTCACCCCCTTGGTAAATTAAATGTCCGGACTGTCCAAGTGTAGTGTAAGCAGGTTTTTTCCTTTTAAACGACAGTTCTCATCACCCATTATTTTGTTAGAAAAGATGTAAGAGGATGGGTATACAAATATGATTTTCTACTATCTCACTAAACATAGTTATAAGCAGTTGCTGGCTTTGCCTTTTCATCTGTGTGTAGAGGTTTTCATAAATTTCTATGGCTCTGTTGTTACATTTCTAAGATACAACACGCCAATGGTCTACCATTCTGAAGTTCTTTCTTTGTTTTCGCTATAATTATGAAGCGTTCTAATTATAGGCCGACTTTTTCCTATGGTTCATCTTGTTTTTCATCCTCCTCTCATGCTGACTTTGTCATTGTCAGATCTTTATCCGTTAGCGAATTTGCTTTGGTTTTAATCAGGCTGTTAACTTCTCGGTAGTCATTTTGGTGACTATCCTCTTGGCAATTTTTCCAGCCTTGAAATCATATCTATCTCATTGATGGACTTTGTCTGTAGAGAATCCTTTATAGTAGTAAACCTCCTCAGGACACAGTTTCTTGCATCAGGCATAGAGAGTTTTGTTCATTGTCTTATATGGGTTCCTGAATATTTTGGTGACCCGTTGCAATGGTGTGACGACACCGTACTGTACTCCTGCAAGAGTTTCTCATCGGAGATCATATCCTCGACCAGTTGTTGCAGAGAGTTTTGTTTATATAGCATTAAATGTAGGTAGTGAGGTGGGTTTTGAAGGTAAGAATTAAATTTTTAAGTCCTTGTATGACATGTTGGTCTCACGTTCTCCAGCATTCGCCATTAAGTGAAGAACTTAAAATTAAATCCTCCATTAATAAAATAATAAAGCTTGGCTTCAGGGATGAAGTACTAGTGAAACCAATCTAATGTCAGTGCTTTAGTTGTCAATGCATTTAGGTTATGTATGTAATACATTGGCGGCAGTTTGGTTTTCGGCATATAAGTAAGCACTGGCTTTATCTTGAAGCATATCCACAGATTACAAGTGAGGCGATTTTTGTAGGCCTTGAATTCAGTGGCGCTGGCCGCCTCCTCCATTATGAAAGGTTGCGATGGCATACGTTTCCAAAAAGGCCAGCCTCATCGATATTGAAAACTAAGTTTCTTGTGAATACTTTTATCACTTCCTTGATGATGGTCTTGAATGTCTACTTCATGTACTCCTCAGAGGTGGGGTTGTCAGTAGAGGCAGCCTCTCCATACAGGGATGTTAAACCTTTGAAATTTATCAAACTAACCCTTGCTGGCATTACAATCAGTTGGTTGAGTGAGAAATGCTGTAGATGGTCCTGTTTCTAGGTCGTCTTGATCACCATTTTTAAACATGACGTACAACTGCCTGGCCTTGCCACATGTAGTGTTGGTATCCAGTGCTATGTTCTTCAGTAACTTATCCAAAATGCTAATGCAGACTCTATCTTTACGATGGTCGTATTGCACTTATCTCCTTCTTTTAAGTCACATTTGCCGATGCCCTGATATTATTTACTTCTTGATTTTTAAATATTTAACTTAGCCGGTGAATATATAATAGCTGCAACTCTGCGGCTATTATATATTCACCGGGTAAGTATATTCAAAAATTTATTTTACTAATAAAAATAACATTTTATCGAACGAGAAGTCCATTATCGCTTATTGGCGTCCTGCGTTCTCATAACTTCTCCCTTCCTAAGCATCTTGTGGAGTTACATCTCTGCTATTGTATACATCTTGCTCATATGCATGGGTTTATTGCCAGAGGCTTATAAAGGTCCAAAATGTTTAGATGACATCTTATTCCTTAACCTTTTTACCCCCAAAGGACGTACTGGTACGTTTTACAAAAGCCATCCCTTTACCCCCATGGAAGTACCGGTACGACCTTGCAAAGAAATGCTATAAAAAATTTTTTTTTTCATATTTTTGATAATTTTTTTTGAAAAAATTCAGGCATTTTCCAAGAGAATGAGACCAACCTGACCTCTCTATGACAAAAATTAAGGCTGCTAGAGCAATTTGAAAAAAAATATACTGCAAAATGTGCTGGGAAAAAAATAACCCCCTGGGGGTTAAGGGTTGGAAATTTCCAAATAGCCTGGGGGTTAAAGGGTTAAAACAATTAATAATATTACAAAAATATACAAGACACCACCAAACAACACAGATAAAGATGCGGAACAATATCGCATACATGTGTGTAAAAACCAGCTGAACAATTTGGGATACTAAATGCTTCAGTAGGCTTGAGAGTGATCCTGCTGTCGCTGACTCAATTTGTGCCTGGGATACTGAACAACATACAGTGATTGGTCGTCTCTCCTCTATTGGCTAATAGTGTGCCACGTACAAGGTTATCTGGGCAAACTAGGTCATGCCTCCAATTTTCATTTTCCATGCAGTTGGGAAATTCTTCATTTTATAGTACAGTATTTATGGTATGTAACTCATTTTCTTTTTTTATATTTTAAATACAGTAATGTGCTAGACAGTGCAGTATTGCGGTTCTGTATTTTATTTTATTAATTTACTAAATATGATTATTTTTGTTTTTCCCAGAAAAATGAAATTGAAAAAATATAAATACATAACGGCTATAGAAACCATTTTTTTTTTTAATCTTGTAAATGTAGAGGGATAAATGTAAAGAACCAACTTGGATGATGTTAGATGTCTATGTTTCTGTTTTTTTAAGCTATTTCTGCTATCAACTAATGAAGGTTACAGTATTGTCTATGTCTTAAATCAGTCCTTAACCCACTTGTGATCTTGAGCATGATAAAATTTGGAAGACTCATGACTTTGAGCAAAATTTACACACCCGCAGATAAATTGTTTTCTGTGCCTTGGTATGACCAAACTACAGTATAACAGAAATAAACTTCTGATATATTGCATTGTCAAAAAATGGTCATGATCATATCTTACCGTGCCAATGTCATACCAACAGGAGGTCGTCGTTGTTTGCTTCTCTGTGGTCTTGATCTGAGCAATGAGGGCCAAGTGGGAACCATCGTAGGATGTGTCCCATTCTTTGCAGTGTTGTCCTTCAGGGTTGTTAGCTAATCCCCATATGTTTTGGCTATCTTCGGTTTTATTATTATTATTAAATGCTAAGTTACAACCCTAGTTGGAAAAGCAGGATGCTTTAAGCCCAGGGGCTCCAACAGGGAAAATAGCCCAGTGAGGAAAGGAAACAAAAAAATAAAATATTTCAAGAAGAGTAACATTAAAATAAATAACTTATATAAACTATATAAACTTTAACAAAACAAAAGGAAGAGAAACGAGATAGAATAGTGTGCCCGAGTGTACCCTCAGGCAAGAGAACTCTAACCCAAGACAGTGAAAGACCATGGTACAGAGGTTATGGCACTACCCATAGACTAGAGAACAATGGTTTGATTTTGGAGTGTCCTTCTCCTAGAAGAGCTGCTTACCAAAGCTGAAGAGTCTCTTCTACCTCTACCAAGAGGAAAGTAGCCACTGAACAATTACAGTGCAGTAGTTAACCCCTTCGGTTTTGCCCAGTTTCACCCTGCTCTGTTTAGGGTTACCGGTGAGGGTTGTTCCGCTGAGCAGGCTTTCTTTTGGACTGGGCGCTACCTCATTGGATGGCAGTCTGTTATTTTCTTGCCACTTATCTAGCCTGCAGCTGCCCGGGTTGGTTCTAGTCCATCCACTGTTATGAAGCTTAACCCTTTTACCCCCAGGCTCTTTGGAAATTTCCAACCCTTAACCCCCAAAGGGTTATTTTTTCCCCAGCACATTTTGCAGTATATTTTTTTAAATTGCTCTAACAGCCTTAATTTTTGTCATAGAGAGGTCAGGTTGGTCTCATTCTCTTGGAAAATGCCTGAATTTTCTCAAAAAATTATCAAAAATATGAAAAAAAAAAATTTTTAGCATTTATTTTGCAAGGACGTACCGGTACGTCCATGGGGGTAAAGGGATGGCTTTTGTGAAACGTACCAGTACGTCCTTTTGGGGTAAAAGGGTTAAATGAGATTTTAGTCTTCACCTTCTGAATATTTTGTTGTGTATGACTGGGGTCATTAATTTGTTTATTCTTTTCTGGTTTTTCTAGTATTTCTCATCAGATAGGGGGTGGTGGGATAACTACTTTGTATAAAGATGGTAGAGTTGTTGATTTTAGGGTACCAGTAATAATCCAACATGACATATTTAGCTGTAGGTCTACCTCATGCATATGGCATGTGCAAAATACTCCGTAGTAGGTTAACGAAGTGCCATGGCTGTTAGTCTCTTGAGTCTCGGGGTCTGTTCCTTAGCTGGTGTTGGCGATTTTGATGAGATTGTTCCTAGTTGCTACTCGATGTTTGTTTTTATTTGTGTGCCCTTTAAAGGAGAGTTTTCTGTCAAGGATGGCGCCTAAGTTGACTGGGTAGTGGTGATTTTCCAGTTCTTTGTCGTCCCATATGATTTTTAGTTTTATGTTTGCCTGGTGGAAGGCACGCTCTTGTTCTCTGTTTGGATCAGCATTGAGGTGCCACATTTTGTAGTAGGTGGAGAAGGTAGTCAGAGCACTTGACATTCGTTCTTCAGTGGTGGTGAAGGAATCAGATTGTGGGGAAATGTACAGGTTGTCTGCATATACAGTATGTACTTGCATATGTTATGGTACTTTGGTAAGGCTGTTGTTCTGAATCCTCCATTGGCTTTGCCCCCCATCCATTTCTATGAATTGCAAATTAGTAAGCATTGATTCAACGATGTGAACTACGTTGGTATTCCATATAGTTTGGGCCTTTTTCAGAAGGAATGGTCTATGATTTACAATGTCATTGCATCTGTAAGCTCGACTAAGACTGGACCAGTGATTTGCTTCTTCTCAAACCTCCCCTCAATGTATTGCATCAGGGTTTATACCTGACTGCAGCAGGATTGACCTGGTCTAGAACCAGCTTGGTCTGTTGACAGTTGTTCTTTGTCAGTTGCTTGGATGAGAGGGGGGAAGGTCACTCGTTCGTATAATTTTTACAGGATACAGGACACAGATATTGGTCGATAGCTTTTTGGGGGATGATAATCTTTCCCTGGTTTTAGTAAGGTCACTGCTCTTGCTCTTCTCCAAATCTTTGGGATCTGATAGGTTGTACAGGAATTGAATAGCGACATGAGTCATGCTTTTGATTTGCCTCTAAAATTTGAGGTCTTTTCCATTATGCCATATAGGCCAGTTGCCTTGCCATATTTGAGATTTTTCTAGTTTGAATAGTTTGAAGTTGTCATCATTGTCATTCATTGTATGGTCTACTGTTTGTCCTGTCTTATTGTCTTTAGGTAACCCCGCTCTTTGTTCTGAGGTTTACCGTTCAGCAGCAGTTGGTGCTCTACCTGGTTTAGGCTCATTTTCCGAGACCTTTTTGTTGTTACGGGTCGTGTCAACGGTAGGCATGACTTTGTCATGACTTTGTGCCAGCGTTCTTTTCTTTCGTTGCTGATTGAAATGGAACTATAATTGATAGGAGAAATGGAAAAACCTTTGAAAAATTATAACCCTATTGTGATATGCCTCCGGTATACTAGTGATACTATTCCTTTAACCCTTTTACCCCCAAAGGACGTACTGGTACGTTTCACAAAAGCCATCCCTTTACCCCCATGGACGTACCGGTACGTCCTTGCAAAAAAATACTATAAAATTTTTTTTTTTTCATATTTTTGATAATTTTTTGAGAAAATTCAGGCATTTTCCAAGAGAATGAGACCAACCTGACCTCTCTATGACAAAAATTAAGGCTTTTAGAGTAATTTAAAAAATATATACTGTAAAATGTGCTGGGAAAAAAATAACCCCCTGGGGGTTAAGGGTTGGAAATTTCCAAAGAGCCCGGAGGTTAAAGGGTTAATAGGAAATTGCACTCTAGCATCTCCTTCAGTCCTATCTGCTGATGCATTAGGAACTGCGAAGGGATCTTCATCATATGCCTGGATGTACATCATGTACTGCTCTTTTGATTGTTCATTGAGAACGGCGTAGCTCTTGCTGCAGCCTCTAAGAATGTGTTTCTTTGAAACTTACAAAAATGGTCATTGAAAGCTATGTAGTGCTCTGGGACTGGTTGATGTTGGATATCCCAGTCTCTAGGACTTGCTTTGTGGAAGTTGAATCTGGGTCTGGGTTTAGTTTGTCAGGGTCTGATCTCAGGTTTTGTTTTGATGATGTGATTTTCATAGTACAGTACTGTATAGAGTCTCTCAGGTTTTGTTTCGATGATGTGATTTTCATAGTACAGTACTGTATAGAGTCTCTCAGGTTTTGTTTCGATGATGTGATTTTCATAGTACAGTACTGTATAGAGTCTCTCAGGTTTTGTTTCGATGATGTGATTTTCATAGTACAGTACTGTATAGAGTCTCTCAGGTTTTGTTTCGATGATGTGATTTTCATAGTACAGTACTGTATAGTCTCTCTCAGGTTTTGTTTCGATGATGTGATTTTCATAGTACAGTACTGTATAGTCTCTCTCAGGTTTTGTTTCGATGATGTGATTTTCATAGTACAGTACTGTATAGTCTCTCTCAGGTTTTGTTTCGATGATGTGATTTTCATAGTACAGTACTGTATAGAGTCTCTCAGGTTTTGTTTCGATGATGTGATTTTCATAGTACAGTACTGTATAGTCTCTCTCAGGTTTTGTTTCGATGATGTGATTTTCATAGTACAGTACTGTATAGAGTCGCCGATTGATTTTTCAACATTTTGGTAATGTCTGGATGGGGCAAAAGCTAATGTCAGGATTATATCCCCGTCTTCAGTGTGTGCTTTGGAAGTACACTTAATGCTTCGTATCGTGCAGTGTTTGGTCAGGGGTTACACCCCTTTTCTGTCTGTATGGCTGTGGCTGTTTAAGTCGCCAATAACAAGGCATGGCTTGTCTCCTATAGTCCATTTCTTTTAGCGATGCATATTTGCACCGACTCGCGAAGGTGCCCTTTTAGCTCGGAAAAGTTTCCGGATCACTGATTGGTTGGACAAGATAATTCTAACCAATCAGCGATCAGGAAACTTTTCCGAGCTAAAAGGGCACCGCTGCGAGTCGGTGTAAATACAGTATGCATCGCTAAAAGAAATGGACTATAGTTGGTGAGTTTGTGACCATGTGAAGTTTGTTGTTGGTGGTTTATACACATTTGTAATGCTAATGCATTAGTGTCTATCTGGAGGATTTCCAGCATACCAACCGAGAAGTCTTTGCCGTTCAGGATGATGGGTTTATCCTGGACGAAGATTGCATATCCATGACAGGAATCGAGTGGGATATTACTAGGTGCATGCCAGGTATTCTTGGCAGAACTAGATCCTTAACCCTTTTACCCCCAGGCTATTTGGAAATTTCCAACCCTTAACCCCCAGGGGGTTATTTTTTCCCCAGAACATTTTGCAGTATATTTTTTTAAATGGCTCTTACAGCCTTAATTTTTGTCATAGGGAGGTCAGGTTGGTCTCATTCTCTTGGAAAATGCCTGAATTTTCTCAAAAAATTATCAAAAATATGAAAAAAAAAATTTTTTATAGCATTTTTTTACAAGGACGTACCAGTACGTCCATGGGGGTAAAGGGATGAGTTTTGTGAAACTTATCAGTACGTCCTTTTGGGGGTAAAAGGGTTAAGTCTCTCCTGTAGACAGATTATATCTGCTCCTAGGTCGGCAAGACGTTCTAATTTGGTTTTAGGTATTCATTTAGCATTGCAGTTTATGATTCTGAATTTTGTTGAGGCATTGAGGGTTTATCCTTTTACCACCCCTTTATAGATTCGGCTTTGTGCATGTCGTAGCATTTGGTCTCCTTACGGATGTTGTAGCATTTGATCTCCTTGCGGATGTTGTAGCATTTGATCTCCTTGCGGATGTTGTAGCATTTGATCTCCTTGCGGATGTTGTAGCATTTGATCTCCTTGCGGATGTTGTAGCATTTGATCTCCTTGCGGATGTTGTAGCATTTGATCTCCTTGCGGATGTTGTAGCATTTGATCTCCTTGCGGATGTTGTAGCATTTGATCTCCTTGCGGATGTTGTAGCATTTGATCTCCTTGCGGATGTTGTAGCATTTGATCTCCTTGCGGATGTTGTAGCATTTGATCTCCTTGCGGATGTTGTAGCATTTGATCTCCTTGCGGATGTTGTAGCATTTGATCTCCTTGCGGATGTTGTAGCATTTGATCTCCTTGCGGATGTTGTAGCATTTGATCTCCTTGCGGATGTTGTAGCATTTGATCTCCTTGCGGATGTTGTAGCATTTGGTCTCCTTGCGTATGTTGTAGCATTTGGTCTCCTTGCGGATTAAAAGGAACACCACGTGAAGGTTTACTAACTGGCCGTCGTCGTCCCCCCCTCCCCCCTCCCCGCTGAAGAATGATTGAATTTTTTTTGTGATATAAACAGAATATCTTTGCAATGCATTGAAGAATTTGAAAAGGGAAAATTAAAAAAAAAAATATAATATACACTGATTTTTAAAATATTCATAAAAATATAATTGCGATAGAGGACTTGATTTTAAAGAATATATATAATTGGCTTATCTGTCAAGAAATCAGTGCTTTTCCTATGAATGTATTGGTAATGATTACAAATTACTAAATTTTTTACAGTTAGCTGTTAAGTCGTGTTTCAACTTCGTTGACGTTTTAAATCGTATCTAACTATGGAGTAAAGATAAAAAGAAACTGAAAATGGCATTTAAAAATTACAAAATTTTTCTATATAAAACAAAAATAAAATAAATATATTGTTAGAGAGAAATTGAGGATTTGTAGATCATAGGCGAACAGTAAATAATTATTTTTGTGTAACAAAATTTGATAAATTTTTTTATATTGAAGTGTTTACATTTTTACACTTCTTTTTTATATGTAAAATACAAAGGATCACAATTCTTTGAGAATGCATAAATGGCTAGCTAAAATTATCCTTGTGCAATACTGTATTATACGTATAGGGGTACTTGTAAAATTCTCTTGTAAGAAACCGTCAAAATGGTTCCTACTTTCTCTACCATTTTGCATAGTAAAGTAACAAGAGAGAGAGAGAGAGAGGGAGACTTTCTCTTAATTGTATTAATAATTTTTGTTCATAGTAAAAAGTTATAACGTTTCTGATCTTTCTTGTCATGCAAAATTGTACAGCATTAAAAATGTTTTGGATTCAGTATAAAACTGTGTTCCAAAGTGCTGTCTTGTTTGGTGGAAGGTCAAATAACCAGTTTGGTATGCCGCGTCACATAACGAAGGGAGTAAAGTAGTAATATTGTCAAGGAATATGAATGCCTGGAAAATAAGTGAAAATAGCCATAGTCTGCTAGTGAAAGCTGGCAATGAAACTCAAGCAATACTATTGAATAATTTTAAATCCCCTCCATCAAATGTTCCCTAAATGTGTATTGCCTCACCATACATTAAACCTTCCAAAGGGAATTATTTATTGTAGGGCTTTTAAGGAGTTTTTGAAAAATTATATACTCAAGAGTTTTGGTAGCCTTTTGGAAATGTCCCTGCCTGATGATCTGCTGGACTGGGTTTCGAGACCCTCTCAAGCTTGATAGGTTTTTGTGACTGTAACCTCACCATTCTTGTAAGCTAAGGAAGGGAGTTTTGGGAGAGCCTTTAAGTCTACCAACTTGGGTGGAGAGGGACCTTGGTCACTGAGTTTTGGGAGAGCCTTTAAGTCTACCAACTTGGGTGGAGCCAAGGTCCCTGATCTTATGTATACTCGTGTAATGTTCGACTTCGTGTAATGTTCGATCCCCCTGTTTTGCCTTCAAAATCATGAATTCATCATATACCTCATGTAATGTTCGAGTATTGACTTTGGCAGTAGGGTAGAGGTTATGCCTCAATGGTCTTTTATCTCCAGCATACCATAATTACCAACAAAGTAGTGGTTATGCCTAAGTGCGACAAACAAATGTATAAAACAAATCTGAACAACACATAAATACTAACATCTGTTTACAATAACAATTGAGTATTCAGCGTACAATTTCTAGCGAACACTTTAGTTGCGAACAGCCGATTATCATCACTGCCTAATAGCTTTCAAAAACAAGCAAACACTACAAGTAGCAAACAAAATTAGTTCATCGTCTATAGCTGTACAAGAATCACTGCCGGCACTGGGCCGGCAGGGAGAAGGAGTGACTGTCCACTGCCTAGATATGATTAGATGGCACCGGCAGCGTGACGGCATGCCGGAAGCGTGCCTGGCCCCGGCAATTCCCCATCACGCGGAGACCCTTCCAAGCCATCAGTCTTATGTGGCAGAGAGAGGGCGACACCTTTATGTGATGGCAGATCACCGGCAAGTCGGGGGCCCCCGGCAGCCGGCAAGCGACCAGCAAAGGTATTCCGACACTGACATCAATCAATGAGACAGAGAGGATACCCAGAGACACTGACGGCTGTCGCCGGCAGAGGGGAGGCGGCAGTGGACCAGCACTGAGAGAGAGAGAGAAAGAATAGGAAGAGAGAGAGAGAAGGGTAGTACTCAGCACCCATACCCTTTCCTCCGGAAGGAGTGTTGAAACGAAAGGGAGAGGGTGGCAACCTTTCATCCAGCCGCAACAGAGCCGGCAGCCAGCTAGAGTTGCAGGTGGCGGCCCAGGGAAGGACCGAAGAACACTCAAGATAGAGAGGTCTTCCGCCGGCAGTCCAACCTGTCATATGTCATCTCATAGTTGACTATATGGGGGAAGCATAGCAGTTCGGACTAACCAATGGAAGGACCGAGCCGAACCCGCAACCCGCCGGCACGCGGTGGAGTTGTAGGAAGGCGGACAGAGGTGTGATGGCTAGGCCAACACAAAAAGATAGAGGGGGAGGGGTGAGGGTCCTGAGAGGGAGTGTAGGAGGAGCGTAGCTCCCACCGGCACTCCCCAGGGCGGGGGATTCTGTTCGGGGCTAGCACTATCTAGTTATAGGAAGAATTCACTCCAGCCTAGGGTAGGTTAGCAGAGAGAAGGTACAGCACTAGTGTCTTGTCCTAAACTATAAAGAAACAGAATCCCCTTGGACTGCCTAACCTAGGCTAGGGGAGCTAGGTAGGACAAATCGCTAGACCACAGGGAGGAAGGGTCTTAACCCAACCAGGTGTGGACTAGGGGGAAGGGCAGAGCCCCCCCACTTTCACCCACCAGCAGGGACCAGAAGGAGAGTCCATTCTCCTAATGGGAAGCTGGGGGCAAACGACTGGTTCCGTCCCAAGCTCAAAGCGCATGTACTATGGCAAGGAGTGGGGAAAGAAAAATCCTAGCCTAACCTTACCTGAATGCAATTCGATGTAAGGAGGGCTAGGATGTAGCCTAGGCTACCTCAGAGGGAGGAGATTACCTTGGGTAAAGTAACTGGGGAGGTGAGAAAGTATACAAGAGCCCTAGCGTTAGGTTAGGGACAAGGGAGTTGGCTACCAAGATCACCGAAACTCCTTGTATACTTCCTAGAAGGCGAAAAAACATATGTGCAATCACTGAATCTTATATGTATACAGTAAATGCCTATATCTTCATTTCGTAATTAACACTAGGAACACTTATATCATGCATGAGAGTAAACAAAAATATCTAGGCTATCGAGCCTAGGGGCTAGGCTAGCAATCTAGCAAATGAATTTGGCTATCTACATTCGCCGAAAATGAATACTGTCGGCATAATATAACTAATTCCTAGCAATGAAGACTAAATAACTAATGCTGATAATTTGTTAATAAGACCGGGAAGGTTGTTCTGGCTAACTAAATAAAGCATGCGAAGCGAACAACAGCGTCGGCATCATGACGCCTCCAGTCGAGGCACAGCTCCGCCACAAAACATAGAATTTTAGGGTAAAAAGACATTACAGCTAGAGCTTATTTATACAATACAAGAATATGGTACTCAACTTCCCAGAAGGCGGCGAGGCAGAAGATTGCGACATTACGAATCACTTAGCGAAAATTGGGAAAAAAGCACCTAGTTATAAACGCTACAGATGAAGGAATGAGGATGGCACGCAACGGTGATGTCAGCCAAGATGGCGGCCAACATGGCGACCGGATGTTGACGTCGCCGAGTACCGTAACAGTAACGAAGGAGGAGAGTTTAGTAACGGCTCCTCCCATACTTGCCACACTTCCCCCTTGAAGCGTACTATGTGGGGTGCAATAGCTATGTGGTGTGTCAAGCATACGTCCCCTGTTATTATACGATATCCTAAAGGGAAACCTTATGGGTACTCGCGCCAGAAGTTAGAACTCTCTGAAACCTTTATTTTAATTCTCTGGGAATATCTACTGTAGTCATATATACCTTTAGGAAGCTACTGAAGGAACCTTCCATCAGGACGTCATTGCTTGAGCCCAAAAATTCAAGCTTCAAGTTATTGCAGCCGCTGAAACGACAAATAACGTTCAAGACATAAAAACGTTTGGAGTTACCGAAACTAGCGTTCGAACTAGGAGAAAAAAAATGTGGATTCAATTAAGAAAGTTTTTTTGGGTTTCATTATTAATATCAATTAATATACCATACCAAGTAAAATGAAATGAGCCTAATTTTTTCATTAACCATATCACGTTATAACATACGCAACCCGACTGTTAGCTAGCTTCATACATTTTAATTGGTTAACTGAAAGAGCAAATGGCAGTACATTACTACACAAAATTATCAAATCAAGCAAAAACCCCAAATTTGACACACCAAAGTCATGGAAGATCTTTCCGAAGTGAAGAGGGTTAAACTTAACTCAGAAAGTCTGTGAGGAAAAAATAGAAAAACTAATAATGATGCGTGTGTAATAAAAGGTTTCCTCTAGTGCCAATCTACAAGAAGGCTCATTTATTAACCCTTTTACCCCCAAAGGACGTACTGGTACGTTTCACAAAAGTCATCCCTTTATCCCCATGGACGTACCAGTACGTCCTTGCAAAAAAATGCTATAAATTTTTTTTTTTTTCATATTTTTGATAATTTTTTGAGAAAATTCAGGCATTTTCCAAGAGAATGAAACCAACCTGACCTCTATATGACAAAAATTAAGGCTGTTAGAGCAATTTAAAATAGATATACTGCAAAATGTGCTGGGAAAAAAATAACCCCCTGGGGGTTAAGGGTTGGAAATTTCCAAATAGCCTGGGGGTAAAAGGGTTAAATTAACTCAGAAAGTCTGTGAGGAAAAAATAGAAAAAACTAATAATGACGCGTGATTAATAAAAGGTTTCCTCTAGTGCCTATCTACAAGAAGGCTCATGTATTAATGTACTAAATTCAGTGTGGGGAAACTGAAACATTATCTCAAAACATATCATCTCAATTTGAATCTTACTTCATAATTAATCAAGCTATCAAATGTTTGGTAAAGGTCTAGGTCCATGAAAATCAACTAGGTCCATAAGAATCCATTTGATTCTCATGTAGCTTAGGGTAATCTAAGAAATGAAGCCATCTACGGTTATAGGCACAAGAGGTTAAGTTGATGATATTGCATAAAACAATAACTCAGAATAAAGCATCTTGTAAGATTTTGTGTAGCTACTATGATTGCCTAATATCCAAATATATGATGTTTAGTTAACACTTTTACCCCCAGGCTATTTGGAAATTTCCAACCCTTAACCCCCAGGGGGTTATTTTTTTCCCAGCACATTTTGCAGTATATTTTTTTAAAATTGCTTTAAAAGCCTTAATTTTTGTCATAGAGAGGTCAGGTTGGTCTCATTCTTTTGGAAAATGCCTGAATTTTCTCAAAAGATTATAAAAAATATGAAAAAAAAAATGATAGCTTTTTTTGCAAGGACGTACCGGTACGTCCATGGGGGTAAAGTGATGGCTTTTGTGAAACGTACCAGTACGTCCTTTGGGGGTAAAAGGGTTAATGTACATAGAATTTAGTATGTTGATTGTCAACTTTGTCAGAAACAAAAATAAAATCCTTCATGGTAAAATTAGAAATTCACAATGCTGGTTGTGTATGTTGATCTGATCATCTGAAAAAGAAGTGTGTAACTGGCACATTTCTTCTTGAAACATTTATAGAAAAGTATAACCATAATCAAAATACTCAGGAGGCAAATCATAAATGCATGTATACATCAGAAAATAAATCCAAAGAACCAAAACTTAACCCTTTTACCCCCAGGCTATTTGGAAATTTCCAACCCTTAACCCCCAGGAGTTATTTTTTTTTTTTCAAGCACATTTTGCAGTATATATATTTTTAAATTGCTCTAACAGCCTTAATTTTTGTCATAGAGAGGTCAGGTTGGTCTCATTCTCTTGGAAAATGTCTGAAGTTTCTCAAAAAATGATCAAAAATATGCGAAAGAAAATTTTTATAGCATTTTTTTGCAAGGACGTACCAGTACGTCCATGGGGTTTAGGGATGAGTTTTGTGAAACGTACCAGTACGTCCTTTGGGGGTAAAAGGGTTAATAAAAAGGTAATGCTAGTACAATTAAGTTGAAACCCAATTTTGAAAAAATAAGCAGTAACTAAAAGGGCACTCAGTTGAGCGTAGACCTCCACTGCGGCAGCTTATTGCTCGACCTTGATCTTTGACATTAACATGTATTAATTGGCATGGATTTTCATTCACTCAGTTGATATAGCCATAGAAATTAGTGTTTTTAAATATAAAACTTAGCCGCTGGTTATATAATGGCTAAAGTCCCTGACGCCGCGGCAGGAAATTCAAAATAACGCGCGGCTTAGCGCAGATATGCCAGGTGTACCCCACCGCCCTCGCGGTAGTACAGGTAGAACTATACTCAACCAATTCAGATTTTTCCTGCCGGCCATAGCTTGCTGTTCCATTGGAAATTCTCTCGTTTTCTTACTCTGTTTGGACGTTATTTGGTGATGCATTGACGTTTTTGAGTTTTGGCTTTCGCATATTTGTTTTATTTGATCTGTGATCACATATTTATAACTTAAAAGGTAGGGTTAGAAGGTTTTTCAGCCTATTTTAAACCTCACGAAAGCATAAGGGCGAAATGTAAACATTTCGTCCATAGATGACGTCACAGCCTCTTCCGTAGGCTAAAAGTCTGTCTTGCTTTTCACAAAGAATTATAAGTGAATATGCTTTTAAAGTATTAAGTTATAAATTAAATTAAAAGAATTATTTTGAGAAAATTTTATCCTTTTAATAGTTTTCTTTAGATAATCTCCGATCTGTTTGCAGATTAACTAGCGTTCAGTTTATTTTTGTTACGTAGTAGTCAGTATCGTTACGATATTAAAATATATTATAGCGATTTAATGAATAGTACATTCTTCTTACTTCTCAAGTTTTAAGTTGTACTATATAAAAGGAACATTTTATTTTGGAATTAATTGGTCCTTTCAGTATTTTTTCCTTAGTCAGAGATTAAAGGAAGTTACAGTTCAGTTTACTTTATAAGATGCAGTATTCTTTACAATCGATGTAGCGCACGATTCTATGTATCGTTGTTGCCTTGGTGGTTTTTTGGAATACTAAAATTGTTCGCATATTATTTGTAGATGTTCCAATGGTGCGAGTGATGATTCGTCTTTAATTGGAACCCCTTAATTTAAGGGTTTATTTTAATTTATGAATATATCTATTAAGGTAATATTTGATATTTAATATTTTGTTACATTTATATGGGATTTGGTACTTTTGTATTCCCGTTCAAACCAGTGACAGAATTTTAAGTCTCTTCCTACGGAGTTCATTTCGTTTGAGAGAGCGTATACTTTGGTTTTCAGGTAATTATGAAACTATCTTTGTGCCAAAGAGTAAAGTGCAAATATTTTAGTGATAAATTGTGCAGTGAATTTTATTCAGTGGAGAGTGCTTCTATTCGGACCTGTCGTTATCCTAGCCTTAGACCTCTGTCGAGCTCCCGGACCCAGGGGAGAAGTTAAGTAGAACGGCGAAAGGAATCGAGAGGGTAACCAGGCGTTACAGTCTTTTAAGACTCGAACTGAAGTCGTCCTCTAGCGTTGATCACCAGAACGCTCACCCTCGCTATAGATAAAGCGAGGTACAGGTATTAGTATTTTCAAAAGCGCTAAGCTGAAAACAAAATTAGTTTTGTTCTGTGTGTTACGTTTCATGTTGCGCGGACGCAGTGCTGCCACCTCCACCTGATGGGTGTCGTCTCTCGACAGTGGCAAGCGCTATGGATCGACGAGGATAATGCTGAATGTTTCGCCTAAGGTTGATCCTTGATCTTTGCAGTTAGGCATGAAACAGCATCTATCTTCGTTTATGCAGTCTTTTCAGCCTGCCGTTAACAGTGCGGTTGGGTGTCTCGATTCCGGTCTTTGACACGGTCGCACAGGCGACATGTCTCTAACGGTGAGGACTCATTGTCGTACAGGCGGTCTACCAACCGCAATGTTCAATGGTGGGAGGAAGTGGATGCATTACTTCGATTACCTGCTCAACGCAAATCGACTGCTCATAGCGCCTAGTATCAGTCTATCCAGACGTGCCGACGTTCGCCAGGCAGCAGAGCCGGCGAAGCCTCATCGGAACGGTGCGGCAACGGAACGTCAACGGAATGGTGTGAAGCGCCACGTCAGTGTGGACGCTTTCAGCGTCAGTATGAACACTTCAGCGCCACTGTGGACGCTTCAGCATCAGTGTGGACGCTTCGCTACCTATGACAATAGACTGATGTCTACCTGACCATGACCGTCTAGTGTTGAGTTATTATTGCTCCGGGCACTATATTAAGAAATAAATCAACTAGAAAGATATTACAGTATATTCTCGGACCAAGGCCTGCTGGGCTAACTCTTGGTTGGAAGAACTAGAATTAAAACCCCTAAGTATTGAGGTCTGAATTCAGAATCATAAGGAGTGGATTCCTAAGAATCAAGACTTCTCTTCCTAGGATAGAGATTGTAAAAGGAAGGGAATAACTTTCAGAAAATCATGAGAATTTTTCTAAAGAGTTTCCCTCATATTTTTTACCTGCTGTTCCTCGTTCCGACTTCCGAGTTTTCGCTAGTTAAGTTGATGGTGTCGCTATTTATTTTATTTTATTGTTATTACTAGCCAGCTACAGCCCTAGTTGGGAAAGCAAGATGCTATAACCCAAAGGGCTCCTTTAGGGAACGATGGCCCAGTAAATTAATAGTAAAATAAATAAATTAATTAACATTAAATCATTCTCGGAAAAATAACGAACCTTACCATAGAGATTGATACAGCGCGTGCAGCTGCAACAACAGAAAGGGCATTAAGGCTTTTATGAGAATAGAACGTAAAAGTATATCTCCCACCACGGGCAGATCTTTTATGATTTAATGTTTTATGTTTTTAAACCGCTCTTGTTAGTGACTCGTAAACATAGCGCAGTGCTCTGGAGGAGGTGTTTGTTCGTGTTCACCTTGCCCCTAGTCCTATACCTCTTCCTTACGTTCCAACCCTTGGGAGAAGGAAGGTCGGTAGGCTGAGGTGCTTCGCGGACCTTGTGCAGTAAACGTTTGTTTCGCCGAGTGATGGTGTTGATGCAGTTCAAGACGTTCCCTCTCCACTTTGGAATGATGAAGTAATGCTCTTTTCTTCGCCTACGATTGTCGAGCTAAGACATCACAACCATGTGACATAGTATCTTGAAAAGAGCGAAGTTTGAATGGTCTGAAGCGATCAGTTCGTCATCGCTATGGTATCATGGATCTTGTAACTGTTTTCTGCGTATTAGAATGCAGTTTCCTGGCGAGAATGACGTTCTACGTTTTCCCTGTCTTCCAGACTAGGAAGTTACTCGTCATGTATGCACGCGAACAGAACTTACCCTCGTAGCAGGCGCGTTGTGCTGCTTAAACAGGAAGCAATCGAGTGTGTTTTTTCTTCCGCGAGAGCGGAAGTCAGACAAGTCACATACAATCCTAGCTCTTCCTCTGGAATCTGACGCACTTTCAGGGAGGAAAGACTTTCTCCTCGTCGAAGGACGCAAAACCTAGACTTGGTAGTCACCAATCAATATGTCCAAGACCTTTCAGGAGTCTTATGTTTTCTAATAACTTATCCTGCAGTAACTAATGTTCGCCGGAAGTTTTTTCTTTTCGGAAGAAGACAACGTGTCAGCGCCAGAATCGTGTAAGACACATAGTTCTTCGGGGGAAAAGGTGCTCAGTTTGCTTCTGTTCACACTTCTTCTCCTCCCCCAGTTTGGGGAAATGACTATTACTTTCTTGAGGTCTAGCGACTACTGTTGATGGTATCTCACAGCATTGGATGCGTTCAGTTCGCGCACAAGGCGTGCTTTAAATGTCATAGACACTCTTCCAGGTCCCTCACAGGACTGCGGTTGATGTTTTCTCCCGGCCTTCGCCCACGCTTGAGTTGACGCACTCGCTACCCCGCGAGTGTAGATGTGGTCTGAGCTAAAAGGTCTATTTCATCTGTGTTTAGCGTTTACGATTCTCGGGGTGGAGAAAATTTTCTCCTAAAAGAGTCTAAGGACTACCATAGATCAAAGAAATGGTTTTCCGATTAGTGTCAGAAAGCATAGTTCTCCTATGCTTAATAACGCTATCTCGCAGAGATATGCTCATGTTACAAAAAGCGTTAGAGCGGGTGCTTGTAGCAGTCTGGTCTCTCTCTTATGGCAGACGTCACGCAGACGCCAGTCTGGTCTCTCCCTCACGCAGTCACAGACGCAGACGCCAGTCTGGTCGTATGTTGGACGCTGACAGTCAAAGTTGATCCTTTCAACAAGTTGTCCCATCTTCGCGGTCTGCGGGATGCGCGACTATCACTCATGCGGACGCATGCTACACTCGGACAACTCTTGGCAAACAGTTACATCTTTCCGTCAATGACCGGACGCTATGCTGTCGCCTCCACGCAGCACGCTCTAGATTTACAACAAGCGGGACACAGAGCGCTGTATCCACACGGCAAGGTGAACGCATACAGCACGCTGACACCTTACGGCAATACAAGCACATGCGACATTATGGTCGCATACTAGACGCATACAGTCAAGTCTTTTTTTCTCACAGCAGTATAAACAGACTATTGTCTCTCCTTCGCGTCTCTCTGGCCTCGCAGTTAACGCTCCCTCGCGTCAAGCTTTGGCTTTTAAGTTTGTTGAACACTCTCTGATTACTCACGACCAGGTCTTAACCTCACAGCATGAGGTTCACGTTGTTGATGCTTCTTTTCAACAAGCCTAGCTTTAATATCGTTTTCTTGCAACCGATATGGACGCGTTTTGGGAGGCGGTTCTAGATCCTGATTCTCTCTCACGACATGTTGAGCGTAGGCAGCATGCTGGAACCATACTGGACTCATGCTGGGACCATGCTGGGTGCAAGCTGGAAGTATGTCATTAGTCCTTTTCCCCGTGTCAGAATCACGAACGCCTTATTTTAAACCATCAAGCTTTGGTCTAGGTCTAGCTGCCTTTAGTATTTCGGAAAACCCCTAAGATCTAGAGGGTTGTTCGAAGGAGACAGCTGAGGCTATCGCTTGTATAAAGGACATTTGCCTCAAGGTTTTCCAACCCAATTAGGGTGTTTTATGGAGTGGTGTAGAGCTAAAGCCGGCTCTTCATTTGGTAACTCTAACACAAGTGGCCTATTTCTTCTTGGACCTTAGAAGAAAACACATTTTTTCCTCCTCGACCATCAAAGGGTACAGGAGTATCCGGGAAGCTGTCTTCAGACGCAGAAGATTGGATCTATCAAATAGAGACCTTATAGATCTTCTCGGATCATTTGAGATGACTCGGAGGCATCAGCAAGATGCGCCAGCCTGAAATTTAGGGTTAGTTTCTGGAATTTCGCGGTAGTGACAGATCCGAGCCTTTACAACTTGGTTTCTTTTTTAAGGCCTATCTTTGGAGAGACTGAGTACGTCTACCATAGTTGAGAGTCAGTGAAATTCACTCTTTTAGCAAGAACATGGACTTCACAATGGTTAAGCCATAGGTACCTTGCAACCTGGATTCTTGGTCATTAACAAACATCCTTCTCATCCATAGCCTAAATCTTTCGGGATCTCTATCCTCTCAAATTTGGTTTGTGAAGGGCTGAGAAGAGTTTTTTGCCCGATTAAAACGATGAAGTTTTATCGGGACAGGAACAAAGAAGTTAAGAGTCTATTCATGACTCTTGGGTGCAGGGTCAAGAAGCCTGCGCTATCTATGTCTAAAACACTATCATCTCGTATATACTTTAATTACAAAGGTTCTTTCACGCGTTGGGGTGACAGATCATAAGATGTCGAAAGAGTAAAGACTCACAAAGTTAGAGCTGTAGGAACTAATGTAACTTTTAAACTTAAGTGTTCTCTGCAAAGCATCGCGTATACAGCCATGTGAAGGGGTAATCCTGTATTCGCCTTGCATTACTTTTACCATATCCAGTCTCTTTATGAAGACGTCTACGTTTTGGGATCACTCATAACGACGAGTTCAGTAGTAGGTGAAACATCCTCCACTACATTTCCCTAAATTCCTAGTACCCGTGTTCTTCTCTTGGAACTGATATATATATTTTTATGATTGTACGTGAAGATTGGTCGGCAATCTTCCACAATCTTTGACCAGTCAGGTGGTCATTTTGTTCCTAGAGAGCGCCCGAAACAAGGGTATTAGTTGAGGTCCTGTCATGTTATAGGTTATTGAACCGTTTGACAGCTCCTAGAGATCATCAGCCCCCTGGGTGGACCGCTGGATCTCCTAAGGATAGCAGACAAAATGAGGCAGAGCATTGCTGTCAGCTTCCTTATCAGGTGAGAACCGGTGAAGTTGTTTATGTAACTCTTAAGTGAATTTCCAATTATGCAGCTGTCTCTGACCCGCCACCAATGGGTGTCAATCAGCCATTATATAACCTGCGGGTAAGTTTTATATTTAAAAATGATATTTTCATAATAAAATAAATTTTTGAATATACTTACCCGCTGGTTATATAAGTTTTAGACCCACCCTCCTCCCCTCTATAGAGACCATGGGGCATGGAATATCTGAATTGGTTGAGTATAGTTCTACCTGTAGTATCGCAAGGGCGCTGGGGTACACCTGTCATATCTGCGCTAAGCCGCGCGAGATTTTGAATTTCCTGCCGGGGCGTCAGGGACTTTAGCCATTATATAACCAGCGGGTAAGTATATTCAAAAATTTATTTTATTATGAAAATATCATATTGAAACACTTTTTTGATATTGGGCGAAATGTTAAAAGCCGTGTTAACCAGACGGGCACTCGGTAGAGACCATGCCTTGGCCATTAAGTAGTGTTACTGTGGGCTCAACTCCACTGTGTACTTGGACTTACATGTATTTTCTTCCAAATCTAGTGGATTTGTCCTTGGGTCATAACCCACTTGTTCAACAAATTTTATTGAAATTGTTTTAATAGTTTTTGCATAATGTTCACATAAAAATAAACTAACAAAATATTGCAATTACAGTATTCCCTCAAATATCACGGTTGATAAGGACCGAGACCACCCGTGATATTCGAAAATCCGCGACGTAGGACAAAACCATTATTTTTACCTTATTTAATTGTTTATAGGCTGTTTAAAACCATCCCTGTAATGTTTATAACCCACCCTTTACTATATTAACCCTTTTACCCCCAAAGGACGTACTGGTACGTTTCACAAAACTCATCCCTTTACCCACATGGACGTACCGGTACGTCCTTGCAAAAAACTGCTATAATTTTTTTTTTTTTCATATTTTTGATAATTTTTTGAGAAAATTCAGGCATTTTCCAAGAGAATGAGACCAACCTGACCTCTCTATGACAAAAATTTAGGCTGTTATAGCGATTTAAAAAAAATATACTGCAAAATGTGCTGGGAAAAAAATAACCCCTGGGGGTTAAGGGTTGGAAATTTCCAAATAGCCTGGGGGTAAAAGGGTTAATAATAATAGAAAGATTTTAACACTTGTCAGGCTGTACAGTACACTATTACAGAAGCGGACTAGGAACAATCATCGAAATCCGTAGGCCACGGAATGCATGAGCATGACATTAAAATATAAACATACCAAAATGAACTAAAACTTAATGACAGAAAAGGGGAATAGAGATACTGTACAAATATAGCGCCGGAATACATGCGTAAATCCGGCACAAAAATCAAATGCTATTGTAATTATATCTAACATTAAACAATAAGCTCCATTTAAGCCCCTCTCCTGGCCAACCATCCATAAAAATAGGTAAACAAATATTGGATAAATTAATGGATCAGAACAGAGTAGGATATCTGAATCCAATCAAAGAAGCATAGCTACTATTTAATAGATGCGATTTTCAAATTATCCGGCCCTCCCGGAACGGAAGGATAACAAGGATGGAGTACCAGGGAATGTGGGGGGGGGGTGTTACGAGGCGAGACGCATACTCAGTCCTGCGTGCCTACTGGCCAACCAAGACGAGACGAGGAGAGCGCGCTACCTGCGTCGACGCACGGAACGTATGAGCCAGCCTCCACCTCAGGTGACTTCCTGTTTTCTAAAAAGCACGTGACCCAAGCCTACCACCCTATGTAGGGAGTGGCGAAAGGCCTATAGGGGGAGATGACACCCAAGCGGGGAGACTGACTCGAAATCAGGTGACCACTGTGGTCAGGGGAGTGGGACTTCAGTACCCTCTAAAACACAAAGGAGAGACCCGATGAGGCGGAAGGCATATGGCTTCCCGCGAAAGCCCGCAGAAAACAATAACAATATAATAAAATGGCAGACGTGATATACAATTAAATAGGCTAAAACGACATCACTGAGTAAAAAAGGAGGAGAGGAACACGGCGTAAAAGGAAATTATAGCCTAACCCTCCAAAATCGGGTAGTTGCCGACCTGGACAGGAAACAATACTACTCTAAATAAAAACTAGCCAATATCGGATAAAATACCGACCTGGTCAGGTAGTCCCTAAATAAAGTAAAAACGTATTCCGATTCCCCGTAAAATACTAAAAATGAACCATCTAATCACATATAAAATAGCGATTTTGAAGGGGAAGTTCACTGGGTAGGCTACCGACCGAAGCCGCGTACTGCTTGGTCGGGTAGTCTAACTAACTGACGTCCAAATAGCCTAAATAAATGTCAATAATCATGCCAATACACTGTATGAGATGTCTAGAACAACTAAATGAAACTACAATTAGTATGAGGAACTAATTAAAAATCTCTCACAACGAAGAGATCAAGAGGTAGCGACACTTAAATGGCAGCCCACATACCCGAAAGGGAGCGTCATACAAAGCGGCTGAGACTAAAATCAACAAGATTATTACAGTAACGTGTGTCGCTACCTAAGATTATCAAAACAGACAATTATAATACTCAACTTGGGAGCAGGGATCTCCAAACCGTCTGACATTTTCAAAAACACTGAAACACAAAGCTATGAAAACAACACGTGTGAACCTCGCTGGTGCTAGGAAGGAATGAGGGAGGAAGCGTGGGAAGGGGTAGGGGTGGGGGGAGGGTAGTCGTAGTAGAGGACAGTTGTCGGATGTAGAACGGCACCTCGTAGTATCGGGGGATATTGAGGAAGGAGAGGACTAACTGGTGAGGGACCTCTGTTCGTGGTTCTAACATGTCCCAGTTGTTATCCCGACACTCAGAGTGAGTGAGCTGGGTTTATTCCTGGCATTCCATGCATCTTTTTTCTCTGGTATATTTAGCAGTATTTATGCCTTAGAAATGGTGCTATAAGGAGCATTTCACAGAGCGACACAGGTCGAGCCCAGAAATAGAGAGAGGGAGGGAAAGAAAATTATTAAAATAAAAAACTATTTGTTGTGCTTACCATGGAAGAAGAAGACTTCAACTTGGATGATGAATGATTCTTAAAGTTGAATGATTGTCTAGGCGACGACGACAACTATGATACGATGATGATGATGATGATGACTTGACTGCGGAAGTGATATTATGACGATGAAGGGTGATAGTGGGTACCATTGCGCAGCCAACGACTGCTTTTATGACTCTTCTGAAGTTGGGGCGCTGTATTCTCTGGCACCGCCTCCTGAACTTCGGCTGCAAGAAATTTATTTCGCCGCTCGAAGAACATGGTGATCGGTAACTGCTGTTGTTCTTTCTTCATTTTTTCTAAAACGACCATATACGGCTACATACCACCGTCCAGATTGTTGCAGAATTGCAGAGACCGTATCATATCTTAGTCATATTCCCTTGAAAGTGCTTGCGCCTCTTTCAATAACCTGCAAATGGTCGAGAGCCGTTCTAAGGGTCAGGATCCTCTTTCTCTCCCTCTTCCGAATCGTCTTCCTCTTCGCTAGCTGACTTCGTTAGTTCTGCTAAGTCCTCTTCAGTTAGTTCTTGGGAGTGGCAGTCAAGCATTTCGTCGACGTCGTCTGTAGTCATGTCAGCAAATCCTTCACCACCAAGGATAGCAGCCAACATCACAGCCTTATTTACCGCCTAATCCTGGATTTCGGCAGGCGTGAATCCTTCGTCATCGTAGACGATCTCAGGCCACAACTTCTTCCAGCTGGAGTTAATGGCTGAAGGCTTCATCTCTTCCAACGCCTTCTGGATATTTTCAAGGCACGTAGCATTCGTGTACGTGCGCCAGTATGCCTTCAGGCTGAAGTCTTCTTGTGCGTGCAGATCGTCCACTTTAGCAACCAGGTCTGCCAGGGCATTTCTCATGTAGAAAGCCTTAAACGCCCTAATAACTCCTTGGTCCATAGGTTGAATTAGGGACGTAGTGTTAGGTGGCAGAAACCCCACTTGAACCCCCATAGAACGTCGAGTTTGTTGCGTGGCCACCAGCATTATCCACAGGCAGCAGGACTTTGAACGGAAGGTTTTTTCCAGGAGGTAGACCTTCACCTGCGGGATAAAACATTGGTGGAACCAGTCACTTGTCAGTGCCTTCGTTATCCAGGCCTTAGGATTGCTCATCCAATAGATGGGAAGGCAATTCTTGTTCTTATGCTTCAGCACCCTTGGGTTTTGGGATTTGTAAACGAGTGCTGGCTTCAACATAAACCCTTGTGCATTGCCGCACATGACGAGGGTCACACAGTCCTTATAGGCTTTAAAGCCAGAGGCTCCGGCTTCCTCCTCCTCCTTTAAAAGGAACGTACGCGATGGCATGCGTTTCCAAAATAAGCTAGTTTTTTCCATGTTAAAAACTTAATTGGGAAGATATTCGCTCTGTTACAATATCTTGGAACGTATCACGTACATATTCCTTGGCAGCCTCCTTATCCGCAGAAGCAGCCTCGCCATGCATTACTACGCTTTTGAGTCCGTATCATTTCTGGAATTTGGCAAACCACCCTTTGCTAGCGACAAACTGCTTTTTTCTTTGTTGATTGGCTGGATGGGCCTGGTTGCGGATCGTCAGGGTCTTCTTCCATTTCTTCATCCCCTTCTTGTGGTTCCTTGGCAGCATACACTTTGTAAAGTTTCCGCGCCTTTGTCTGGATCATGTTCGTATCCAACCGAATATTTTTCTTTCTACAGTCGCTTATCCAAATCGATAATGCCGTTTCCATCTTCACAATTGCCTTGTTCCTTTGAGTTACAACTCGCTTTTGTGTTTTATTGAAGGTTATGGCACCAGTTCTCCTAATCTTAACCTCCTCTTTCTTTATAGAACGAACTGTGGATTCGTTCACCCCGAAATGGCGACAGACGGCTGCATACGTTCTTCCTTCCTTAAGCATATCGAGAAGATTAATTTTCTCGGGGATAGACATCATCTTACGTTGCTTCTTAGGCTTGCTGTCAGCCTTGGAGGTAGCAGGACGTGTAGGAGCCATAACAAGAGATGTACACTCGAATAAAGTTCACAAAAATCACAATGCAATCACACACGGCACAGATAAAGTGAAACATGCGATGCTGAATACCGGAGCGAAATGTAGGAAGCAAGGCTGGGAGGAATCTCTAGTGATCACATCCACTCTCCCTGAAGCACCAGTCAGGTAACTTTACAAGTTGCGATGTTCTCATTGGCCATCTCGTTCTCCACGAACCAATCACAAATCTCCTAACAAGTCGCATAGATGCTATGCTACGCTTCTTGATGCGGCTAGCGAACCGAGAAAACAAGTGTATGGCGGCCGTGTTCCAGTAATTATTTTTTAGTGTTATTTTTTAAATATAGGTTATTATACTTAAATAGTTTTTTTTTTTTTTTTTTTTACATTTTATTAGTTTTATTCTTCCTATAGCATCAATAATATTTATAATACATGATTTTTTATATTTTAATTATCTTTAATATTTAATTTTTTAATATTCGATTATCACGGTTTTTATGGATTTATGGTGGAAATCCGCTATACTGTATTAATACTGTGTATTGAAAAACCTGTGAAGTAGCGAATCCGTGATAATCGAACCGTGAAATAGCGAGGGGTTACTGTATTTTCAAAATACTGTTGTTTACTTGTACCATGATGTACCTTATCCAAAATGTTAAAAGATTCATCCTTGGGTCATACTCAACATGACTACCAAGTTTGGTCAAAATCGGTACAGTAGTTTTTGTGTAAATTTGCTCAAACAAACAAACAAATACTGTACTAACAAATGGACGGGTAAGTACATATCCTTTGGCAAAGGCAATAATTTGAATGCCTACTTTTAATCTATCAAAAGATATTTATTACAATGGATAATTTACTGAAGAGGAACTGGAATTTGCATTATCAAATTTCAGTCCAGGAACTTTTGGTATAGATAATATAGATTTTTATATGATAAGAAATCCAGCACCCTTTTTATTTACCAAACTTAATTTTTCCCACTGTCATCCTTACATTAAGGAGTTGGTTCCCTAATACGCCCTCTCCAATGCCTTCTACTAAAGGCATCCTCTTCCACCAAGCCTCTTCTCTGTATCATCCTTCTTTAAGATTTTCATCCTTTACCTTATCTTGCTCCCTAATTCTCTTCTCCCCCCCTCGATTTCCACCCCCCAACAGGTTCCTTCCAAGCCCTCCTCACATTCTCCCCACCATCTTCAACACGTGCCCACGCCATCTCAGTCGTGACACTCTTATCTCCTCCGTAATCTTCACTATGTCTGCCATTTTTTGTATTTCATTATTTTCCAATCTCTCAAGCAGTGATATTCCCGCAATCCACTTTGGCATTCTCATCTCTGTTCTCTCAAGCTTTACTTCCTCCTTTAGTGTGGGTCCACACTTCCCATCCATACACTATCACTGGTCTTATCACTGTGCTGTCTTAACTTTTAACTTGATTGACATTTCTTATCACATACTACTCCTTCCACTTACCCAAGGCTGCTTCTATCCTATTCTCAACATCATCCTCACATCCTCCCTCCTGACTTATAGTAGATCCCAAGTACTGTATACGGTATATCTAAATTGTTCTACCCATTTTACAAGAGCGCCTCTACTTTCATGTGTGATTATTTCGAACCTACCTTCCTTGTTGCTCACCATTACCTAAGTCTTATCCACATTTACCTCTAAGCCACCCCACTCCAAATTCTCCTGCAATACTACAAGTCTTTACTGTAAGACTTCCTCATTTTCAGTCGTATTCCCACAACTCATAATTTTTTATCTGTTCACTTATCACATCCATGACGAACACAAATAAAAGCGGGCTTAATTCTTTCACCTGGTGTAATCCAACTATTAACTTCAAAAGGGTTCTCTTACCCCAACTGCTATTATTGCCTTTGCCATTCACCCTAGTCTGTTTCATCCATTTGTTGCCTTCACGGGGTATGTATTCACTCCTGTCTGTTTGTCTGTGAGCAAGTAACTACTGTACCAATTTTAACCAAACTTGGTAGTCATGTTGGGTGTGACACAAGAATGAATCCGTAACATTTTGGATAAATTACTGTACAGTACATCAAAGTACAATTGTGCAGTGGTATTTTGAAAATAATTGCATTGTTATTTTTTTGTTTTGTGAACAACATTACGCAAAAACTAATGAACCAATTTCATGGAAACTGGGTGGACATGTGGGCTATGATCCAAGGACAAATCTGTAAGGTTTTTAAGAAAATACAGTGAAGTACACGTAAGCAGTGGAGAAAGATAAGACTGCTTCGTGTGGCGAAGGCATGCTCTCTACTGAGCGTCCCTCTAGTTGCCTTTGTCCTTGTTATTTTGTGCATGCTTTCCTTTTCCTCAAGACTTACAAAAACACAGAAGAGCTTCTGGTTTCTTCTAGCCTCTTTCTGTAGCTGTTTTACTGTGAAGGCAGCATCTACAGTCTTTTTACCTCTCATGAGTCCATGCTGCTGTTTCTCAATCATTACAGTCTCTCAATCTCTCATCTAGAATCCTCAAAAACTTTCAAACCATGCTCTGTTAGTTTAATTCCTCTTTAGTTACCACGTTCCATGAGATCACCATTCTGCTCGGGTATAAATACTATTACTGTAGACTCCTCCCAGCTTTAGGCATTATTTCCTCTTCCCATATTGCCCTTAAATAAATCCAGCATCCATTTTTCCCCTCAGTGTAGCTATTATCTTGACCATTTCAAATTGAAACTCTGAACCTGGTACTTTACCATTCTTCATTTTACTTCATTTTTGTATTCAAGTGTCTCCATCAGGGGCCTCTCCACCCTTTGTGCTTCAACCAGCTCTCTCATTTTCAGTATTCAGTAGTTCAAAATATTCACTCCATCTCCTCCTAATGTCTTCATTCCTAGGCAATATATTTCCATCTCTATCCTTAATGACTCCCAGTTGCCCCAAATCCTGTCTTTGCCTTTTCCACAAGTTTGAAATCTTATAGATATCCTTTACTCCTTCCCTTATTCCTCGCCTTTTATTTAGATGCTGTACCGCTCTTCCAGTAGGTATACCTACTTTACTCATTGAGTATTTTTCCTCTTGTATCGTTCCTACTTTGAAGTCTTTAGATCCAATACCACACTAGAGGTCTTAAGACTTTACAGTGAAGCCTTTAGATCTTCCTCTCATATTTCAGTTTTATGTGAAAGTTGGTAACCACCTTTGTCCTTACATCGAGATTCCGTAACAATGACGTGCATAAAAGATCATAACCACCAATTCTCCAACAAAGAAGCTCTTCAACCACAGTGATACATTTATAAACTAGAGAAGTACTCAGTAGAGCACAGACCTCCACTGCAGAAGCTTATTTCTCGACCTTGACCTTTGACCTTAATATGTATTGATTGGCGTGGATTTTCATACGCTCAAATATGAACCAAGGTTGAAGAAATCTCTGTGACAACGATGTCCAAACATTATAATGGCTAATTACGTGAATTGGACATTTTGCTTGACCGTGACCTTGGTCTTCCAAATTTCAATTATTTTCATTGTTTTACATAACTGCTAATCTCTGCAAGTTTCATTACTCTGATTAAAATTTTGGCCTGGAAGTTCTTCACCAACAAATGCGTGCACGCACACAAACGGGCAAAAACATAACCTCCTTCCAACTTTGTTGGCGGAGGTAATATTCATGAACCACCATTCCCAATAAGAGCAAATAGGCTATTACAGTCTACAAACATCAGAATGAACCATATTCAACCAATACTCTTTCTCCTTGTCATAAAGTAAGCAATATGTATTTTCTATTTATCAAAGAGATATAGCCTAGGTGTACTGTTTTCTGAATCACCATAAACATGCCTTGGAACATATTCAAAGGAAAGGACCTCTTTATGCTATATTATTATTATTATTATTATTACTATCCAAGCTACAACCCTAGTTGGAAAAGCAAGATGCTATAAGCCCAGGGGCTCCAACAGGGAAAAATAGCCCAGTGAGGAAAGGAAATAAGGAAATAAATAAATGAAGAGAACAAATTAAGAATAAATCATTCTAAAATAAGTAACAACGTCAAAACAGACATGTCATAGATAAACTATTAACAACATCAAAAACAAATATGTCATAAATAAACTATAAAAAGACTCATGTCCGCCTGGTCAACAAAAAAGCATTTGCTCCAACTTTGAACTTTTGAAGTTCTACTGATTCAACCACTCGATTAGGAAGATTCATGGGAGGTAGATAAGAGACGCGTGGAAAGATTGAGAATCCGAGAATGCTTGGTGCCATGGGGGGTGTTGACTCCTAACCTAACAAATCCCTGACCATAACCTACATGTGGTCAACTAACTTACTAGGTAACCCACTGTATTTCACCATATTGTTTTCACTTGGTTTTGAGCATAGTATTGTAGTTTATATTACTTTTCAAGGTTTATTTTATAATCTATTAGCATTGTAATTGAGTATGTAGGCATTTCAGTACAGTAATTGTAAACTAAGTGTACTGTATGGCCAGCACACGGTAATATGGCTCCTAACACGAGTCATTGCTATGTTTATAATATATTTATAATAACCACAAAAACACTGTTGTTGCTATTTATCAACACCCACTGGTACTGTAATGTATATTACTGTAATATATGTACGTTATAAAACACTGTTGTTGCTATTTAACAACACCCACTGATACTGTAATGTATATTACTGTAATATATGTACATTACTATTACTCAAAGTGTTGGCTAAGTTGACTCACAACCGTTCCAGCTTACTGCAAAAATACGTTACTATTTACATATGTATACCGTACACTATGCAATGTTTATCATTGGATATAAATACTTTCATGAAAGAAAAGGTTACAGCGACACAACTGACTGTTTTTTACGAAGTTCTACGCAGTAACATCTCGTAATGAATGATTCAATTCTTGTGTTGATTGGTTGGCAGTTGCGTTCATTACAGTAACTTGAATAAAGTACGTAATAACACCAAACACCGTCATCATCATCATCATCAGTTGTTACTAGTCCACTGCAGAACAAAGCCCTCATATGTTCTTCCACTTGTGTCTCTTTGTGGTCTTTCTATGCCAATCCACACCCGCAAACTTTCTTAGTTCATCAATCCATTGCCTTCTCTTTTTTGCCCTGTATCTTTTGCAGTCTCAAGGGACCTATTCTGTTAATTTTAATGGTCCTCTATTATCTGTCATTCTCCATGTCCATTTTTTCTTACATATTAGAATATCCTCTACTACAGTTTACTCTCGTCTATGTTGCTTTTTTCTGTCTCTTAGTGTTATTCCCATCCTTGTTCTTTCCAAAGCTCTTTCAGTTGTTACTAGCTTATGTTTTAAGGTTTAGTAAATACTTTACTTTTTTGAGAAAGTGTCATTTTACATTTCATAATCTCATTTTGTTTACCAAAAGCTCTCCATCCCATCCTCATCCTTCTTTTAATTTTTTTCTTGTGTCCTTGGGGAAACACTTTGTCTGTTCTAATGACGTATATTCATTAACAAACTCTTGAGGTTTGTCCATAACCCTTATTTGTTGTCTCCATGCATTTTCCTTGAACATTGTCTTAGATTTAGTCATATTTATTTTCAGTCCTAAATTTCTGCTTTCTCTATTCGAATCTTCTATCATCTTTTGTAATTCCTCCCATGATTCACTAAATATAACTATGTCATCTGCAAATGTTAAGTTGTTAAGGTATTCCCCATTAATATTAATTCCTACATATTCCCAATCTTAAGTTTTTTAAAACTACTGGGCATGCTATGAGTAATTTAGGAGAGATAAGGTCTTCCTGTCTAACTATGTGTAGTTTTAGGACTGCTGAACTTCGTGTATAGATGTCTTCAAGTGTTCTAACATAAGATTCATCTATTCCTTGTCTTTGGAGGGCTTTCATTTCTGTTGAAGTTTTGACAATCAAAAACTTTCTCATAGTCTATAAAGGCCATACTTAGTGTCTGCGTGCACTCTTGGTTGATTGAAGTTTAGCTGTTTATCTATTGGGCCTAATGTGATCTTTGTAGATATTTTGTATATTACGGAGAGTAAACTTATTAGGCGGAAATTTTTCAGGTCTTTTGTGTCTCCAATTTAGTGAAAGTGTAATGATATAAAGTGTTTTTAAACATCTGACTCACCCGGTAGTTATATACAGTATATAGCTATACGTCCCTGACATCCGGCAGAAATTTCAAAACTCGCGGCAATCACAGATTGGGTAGCCAGGTGTACCACCTGGGCGCCCTCTAGCGAGGTACCTGGAACCATTCCATGATTCCTCAAATCTTCCCTGCCGCTCACGCCGGCAACATCGTTGGATTTTTCACTTGCTGTAACCTGTATAATTGCAGTCATCTTGGTGATGTACAATTTACTGTTGGCTTTCGCTCGTTTAGTTTTATTTTGATAGAGTTAGTGGTTGGATTATGATCGCTATGTTCATAACTTGAAAGGGGTAGGATTAGGAGTTTTTTTCACCTACTGTAAAAAAACGAACCTACTCTTGAAAACATGATGGCGGAATGAAAACATTCCGCCAACACTATGACGTCACAATCATATGACGTAAACTATGTAGACTACGTAGTTTGACTTGCAAATTCTCTTCTTTTTCTTTGCAAAGAATGATAAGTGAATACTAACTTTCAAACCAAAAGTATTTAAGTTTTTATAAGATAAAAGGAATATATAAGAAAATTTTTGTCATTAGTATACTGTTCTTTAGATATATAATCATCGGTCAATTTTTAGAGATTAAATAAAACTAGCGTACAGTTAAATTTACACTACGTAGTTCTCATGACAATCGATACAGTCTCACAAATTACTTTGTATCATTATTTATTTTTTTTTTTTCGATATTGGGAATTCTAATATTAATCAGATAACCTATTGCATTCTCATTCAAGGCCTTAGCGGAAGAGTATTATCTCTCGCAGCGGGCAGGTCTAATTATGGTCTTATGTGAAATAGTATAAAAAAGTGCAATTTTCAGTGCTAAATTAATGCAGTGAATTTAATCAGTCAGTGGAGGGTGCGTCTGCTCAACCCTGTCGTTATCCTAGCCTTAGACCTCTTCCAAGCTCCCCAATTCCTGGGAGAAGGAATGTCGATCGGCAAAAGGAAACGTGAGGCGTTACCGCCTGAGCAGACGTCCCCTCGAGTGTTCCTGTTGACGCTTCCCAGAACGCTCGCCCTCGCTGTGGGAAAGGCGAGGTAAAAGTGTTATCTTCGCTGTCGGTTGACTCAGCTCACAGACAGGGATGGCCTCTTTCGTATTTCCCTTACTGTTAGACAAGAAGAGAGTTGCTCGTCATGACGCCGAGCAATTAGATTCTTAACACCTCAACGCTAGCGTCAAGAAGGATGCCAAGCGTTAAGGAATGGACTATATCATGCCAAGCGTCGAGTAGTTGGAAGTCTTGACAAGTAACGCAGAGCGTCAGAGCATTGGACGACAAGCTACTAAGACTGCTGTAAGAGTTTGACATGATGTTTGAAACCGAGTGCAACTTCTTTGTCTCTCTTGTAGGATGAGCGAACGTTCTAGACGCGAACGTCAATTTCCGAGCGTCATTGTTCCGAGTCACGTGGCACCGAGCGTCAAACAGTTGCATGGCATCAAGCGTCCAGCGGTTGGACCTGACGCCAAATGTCAAGCAGTTAGACATGACGTCGAGCGTCAAGCAGTTGGACGCGACACCGAGTGTTAAGCATAGTTCCGAGCGTTTAAATCGCGAACGTCATTCTTCCGAGAGTCACATGGCGCCGAGCGTCAAGCAGTTGCATGGCATCTAGTGTCCAGCAGTTGGACTTGACGTCGAGTGCCAAGCAGTTAGACGTGACGTCGAGTGCCAAGCAGTTAGACGTGACGCCGAGCGTCAAGCCGTTCCATGGGCGTCAAGCAGTTGCATGGCGTCAAGCATCCAGCAGTTGGACTTGACGTCGAGTGTCAAGCATGACGCCGAGCATCAAGCAGTTAGACGTGACGCCGAACATCAAGCAGTTAGACATGACGCCAAACATCAAGCAGTTAGACGTGACGCCAAACATCAAGCAGTTAGACGTGACGTCGAGCATCACGAGCATCAAGACTCGGACGTTGTGATTACACCAGTCGAACCTAACGTCAAGATCGCGAACGTCTTAATTCCGATCGTAATGACCGCGAGCGTCTAGCGTTGGAACATCGTTACGCCAGGTGCTATTAAAAAGATACAGAGTAAAATATTAATTGGAAAGAAATTATTTTCACTCACCAAGGCCCTCCTAAACAGACTTAGTGTCTGATGGAGGGCAAAGATAAACCCCTAAAAGTAATTATAAGTAAGTAATGATCTTGGACCCATTGAGGCCAGAATTAAGGACCTTAAGGAGTCGATTCCTAGGAAACAAGATGTTTCTACCTCGGTTAAAGACTTGTAGGAGGAAGGGATCGACGATCTCCTTTCCCCTACTTATCATTTAGAGGAATTCTCGTAGGAGAAGATCTTAAGATTCTTCATCCTTCGGTTGACTTAAAGAAACTCATGAGAGTATTTTCTGATGAGTTTCCGAATTATTTTGTGCCTGCTGCTCCTCGTTCCCCGCCTGCAGAGTTTACGCTAGGGAAGGTGTCGAAGGAGTCTCTGTTTACAAAGATGGTGCTGTCTTGACCATCTAAAAGAGCTTTGAGGATGATGGGAGACTGGATGCAATCCAAGAATAACCAGGGTAGTACTGTTTTTCCTTTTTCCCTCGGCTAGATTGGCCTCCTGATCTAGTGTTTGGTACGAGATGGGAAAAGTTCTCAGCTTGGGAGTTCCTACCTCTGCCCAAGGAGATTTTTCAAGTCTAGTAGACGCTCCGCGTCCGATGGCCATGAGAAGGACCAAAATACTCTGGTCAATGTCAGAACTTGATCATCCTCTCAAAGGCGTCTTCAGAGCTTTTGAAGTATTCAATTTCCTTGACTCAACTCTGGGAACCTTGGGGAAGAAGGTTTCTGCCTTGAAGGGTGTGGACACTGATAGTCTCAGCCTCATTATGTCCGGCATGGATAAAGCCTTAAAGGATGGTTTCAATGAGTAAGCAGCCCTTTTCTCACCGGGGGTCTTTAAGAAAAGTCCAAATGTGTTCTTTTCTGTCCATTGGGGTTACACCCATTCAGAAGTCAGAATTGAGGTATGCACTCCTTTTTTCTTCCTCTCTCCTTCCTCAAGAGTTGGTCTAAGAGGTCTCTTCCGCTTTAGCCCTGAAGGTCACACAGGATTTGGTGTCTAAAGCAGAAAGGAAGGTTCTGCCTACTTTTTTCTCTAAACCGCACAGACAACAGTAGGAGCCAGACCAAACAATTTCTGGCGAGCCTGGGAGAGGAGAGGAGCAGACCTTTGGTCCGTACTATTACTAAAGGAGGGATGCGAAACCTTTTTGCTAGTGAAACTTCCTTTAATAGTAACTTCGATAGACCTCTCTGCCAGATACAGAGAGGAGCCAAAGAGACAGGCTATGCAATATCAAATGTCTCTCTTATTGGAGAAGGAGACTATTGATCAGTCCTGGATGTAAGTGCTCTCAACGCCTTCGTTCAGAAGACAAAGTGCTCCATGGAGACATCCAAATCAGTCCTAGCAGCAGTAAGAAAGGATGACTGGATGGTCTCTTTAGACCTCCAGGATGCTTACTTCCACATCCTCATCCATCCGAACTTCAAGCAATACCTGAGGTTCGTGTAGGGGAGGAAGTTGTCCAGTTTTGGGCTCTTTGTTTCGGCCTAAGCACCACCCCTCAAATTGTTAGTGCGTCTGCTAGGACCTGTCGTTCTTCTAACCATTGACCTCTTTATCTCCCCAACCCCTAGAAGAAGGAACGTCGAACGACGAAAGGAAACGAGAGGCTTTAGCTCCCGAGCAGACGTCCCCTAGAGCATACCTGTTGACGCTTCCCAGGACGCTCGCCTTCATCATAGGAAAGGTGAGGTAAAAGTGTTTTCGTCATCTTCGGATGACGCAGCGCCCAGACGGGGCTGTCGTCAAGCTTCCAGACCTCTGAAGAGGAAGATGGACACGGTCAATCAGCGTCCTATCATGTCACCGCAAGCTCCTGGTTGTAGTCTTTAGAGCAGTCTTGAGTGTTTTGATTCTACTGAAGAAAGCTCTCCTGTCAAGAAACTTCCAACTCACCCAGTTGCAGGACAGTTGTCTGAGCCTGGCATGGCCTCGGTTCATGCTCCTCCTCCTCCGTCAGACTGGTTATCGTCCTCTGGATGCTCTGCGCGTTCTTTAAACGGCGTAGAAAGCGAGCTTGTGGTAGACGGGACGTCTCCTGTAGCTCAACAAGTTGACCCTAATTTTAATATGCTGCAAGATGTGCAACAGAAACTCTCTTCGCTCATGCAAGTTTATCAGCCTGCGGACAACAAGAGAGTAGCAGGCCTGGACCCTGAGCATCAGGAAGCTTCACACCTGGACGCTAAGCGTCGTAAGGCTACTAGTCGAGAGGTTCTTGACGACGAACATCTTTATAACTCCCCCGTTAAATGTCGTGTTTCAGCCGCTTTAACCCAAAGGAGTCAAGCAGCCAGACGTGACGTCTAGCGTCCAGCAGAGCGTGGCGTCGAGCGTCCAGCTAAAACGTGACGTCGAGCGTCCAGCTAAAACGTGACGTCGAGCGTCCAGCTAAAACGTGACGTCGAGCGTCCAGCTAAAACGTGACGTCGAGCGTCCAGCTAAAACGTGACGTCGAGCGTCCAGCTAAAACGTGACGTCGAGCGTCCAGCTAAAACGTGACGTCGAGCGTCCAGCTAAAACGTGACGTCGAGCGTCCAGCTAAAACGTGACGTCGAGCGTCCAGCTAAAACGTGACGTCGAGCGTCCAGCTAAAACGTGACGTCGAGCGTCCAGCTAAAACGTGACGTCGAGCGTCCAGCTAAAACGTGACGTCGAGCGTCCAGCTAAAACGTGACGTCGAGCGTCCAGCTAAAACGTGACGTCGAGCGTCCAGCTAAAACGTGACGTCGAGCGTCCAGCTAAAACGTGACGTCGAGCGTCCAGCTAAAACGTGACGTCGAGCGTCCAGCTAAAACGTGACGTCGAGCGTCCAGCTAAAACGTGACGTCGAGCGTCCAGCTAAAACGTGACGTCGAGCGTCCAGCTAAAACGTGACGTCGAGCGTCCAGCAGGACGTGACGTCGAGCGTCCAGCAGGACGTGACGTCGAGCGTCCAGCTAAAACGTGACGTCGAGCGTCCAGCTAAAACGTGACGTCGAGCGTCCAGCTAAAACGTGACGTCGAGCGTCCAGCTAAAACGTGACGTCGAGCGTCCAGCTAAAACGTGACGTCGAGCGTCCAGCTAAAACGTGACGTCGAGCGTCCAGCTAAAACGTGACGTCGAGCGTCCAGCTAAAACGTGACGTCGAGCGTCCAGCTAAAACGTGACGTCGAGCGTCCAGCTAAAACGTGACGTCGAGCGTCCAGCTAAAACGTGACGTCGAGCGTCCAGCTAAAACGTGACGTCGAGCGTCCAGCTAAAACGTGACGTCGAGCGTCCAGCTAAAACGTGACGTCGAGCGTCCAGCTAAAACGTGACGTCGAGCGTCCAGCTAAAACGTGACGTCGAGCGTCCAGCTAAAACGTGACGTCGAGCGTCCAGCTAAAACGTGACGTCGAGCGTCCAGCTAAAACGTGACGTCGAGCGTCCAGCAGGACGTGACGTCGAGCGTCCAGCAGGACGTGACGTCGAGCGTCCAGCTAAAACGTGACGTCGAGCGTCCAGCTAAAACGTGACGTCGAGCGTCCAGCAGGACGTGACGTCGAGCGTCCAGCAGGACGTGACGTCGAGCGTCCAGCAGGACGTGACGTCGAGCGTCCAGCAGGACGTGACGTCGAGCGTCCAGCAGGACGTGACGTCGAGCGTCCAGCAGGACGTGACGTCGAGCGTCCAGCAGGACGTGACGTCGAGCGTCCAGCAGGACGTGACGTCGAGCGTCCAGCAGGACGTGACGTCGAGCGTCCAGCAGGACGTGTCGTCGAGCGTCCAGCAGGACGTGACGTCGAGCGTCCAGCAAGACGTGTCGAGCGTCAAACAGCTCGACATGGATGTGTACGCATTTCCACCGTTCAAAATTCATTACAAAGTGAAGTAAAAGTTTGTGTCACACGAAGGGACCAGATTGACTCTTAAAATCTCCAAGCTCTTCATCTAACTGTCTTCAGATTATCGAAAAACTGACAAGAGCTAGAGGTTTTTCAAAGGAGGCAGCTAGGGCTATTGCAAGAGCAAGGAGGACTACTACCATCAAGGTTTACCAATCCAAGTGGGAGGTTTTTAGAGAGTGGTGCAGTCAACTCTTTTCTCATCCAGTACCTCTATAACTCAGATTGCTGACTTCCTGTTATATCTTCGAAGGAAACGCAATTTTTTTTATCCTCTACCATCAAGGGATACAAGAGTATGTTAGCAACCATATTCAGGCACAGAAACTTGGACCTTTCTAATGTTAAAGACCTACAGGAACCTCTCCAATCGTTTGAAACATCTAAGCAACAGCACCAGGATTCACCAGCTTGGGATCTGGATATAGTCCTGAAGTTCATTATGAGTGACAGGTTTGAGCCCTTGCATTCAGCTTCATTTAAGGACCTCACGATGAACACACTATTTTTGGTCAGTCTATCGACATCTAAAAGAGTGTGAGATTCATGCTTTTAGTTAAAATGTTTTTTCGAGATAACAAAGGTATCGGCTCATGGCAGTTAGGCTTTCTCGCCAAGAACGAATGCCCTTCTCAACCTTGGCCCAAGGCTTTTGAGTTTCCGAACCTTTCGGATGTGGTTGGCAAGGAGTGGGAGAGGGTCCTGTGCCCAGTAAGAGGCCTTAAGTTCTACCTGGACTGAACGAAAGAGTTGCGAGGCAAGTCGGAAGCTCTTTGGTGCTGGGTCTAGAAGTACATACTTACAATCTGGTACAAGGGGAGGAGAATTGTCTACACCATAACCATCCCTGAGCTTCACTGGGGTTGCTGGAGGAGGGGTTGAAGGGTTTTCACGTTCCGGAAAATCGATTGGTGGAGGAGGTGATGGTTATGACTTTTTCACAAGAAAATGGTCCTCTTAACAAGAAAATGCCTTCATCGTGCTTCAACTGGGAATGTCATTTCCATATTAAAGCATTGTGACAGGCACAAGGGCTCTCGAACTTGTGTAAACTGCTCGAATTTGAATTTCTATCCCATTTCTGCTTCTTGATAATACTTCTACCTCCTCCTAATTTTATACTCTCTTCTTTTGTATTGCTGTTCTACCTTTATGCGTAGTATTTCCCATATCATTATATATTTTTTTATTTGTTTGTTTATTTCCAAATTTAGTTTCTTGAATGGCGTGTAATTCCACATTTGTTAGTACTGCCTGCTTAGATGAATGGGATAAGGGATCACGGTTGGAGGTATTTGCATTCAAAGCTATATGTGAAAGTATTGGATAATTTCAGCCATCACGATGATGGTTTGGACTCTCTGCCAGAACTATTCTCAAGGGTTGGGTCATCAGAATTCAGGGGGAGGGGGGGGGGGGGGGGTCCAATCCTTGAGGTGGGATTCTCAGCTTCTGGGGAGTTTGATTTCATATTTCCTTGGTCTCAGTTCTAACAGGTGGGTTTAGCTTACAACTGTGCCTCTATATCTGCTATCCCACAGGTAGGGTATGGAGTGGACCATCTTGGAAGTGTACTCTGCATGTTACCCAAATTAAATTTGAGACTGTTTATGATGTGCTTTTATAAAGCATTTCAATATTATGGTTTAATCAAAGAAATTTGAAAGAGGTTTGAAAATGTCAATTGAGATTCATGACTGTTTATGATGTGCTTATATAAAGCATTTCAATATTATGGTTTAATCAAAGAAATTTGAAAGAGGTTTGAAAATGTCAATTGAGATTCATGACTGTTTATGATGTGCTATATAAAGCATTTCAATATTATGGTTTAATCAAAGAAATTTGAAAGAGGTTTGAGAATGTCAATTGAGATTCATGTGTATCCTTTAATAACTCTGAAGAAGCATTTAATGCAATCTGTAATATTATAAATATTAAAACTGATAATTTAAACATCAAGGGTACTCTTCGTGATGGGGTGCCTAAAGGTCTAGATGTGTACAAATCTGCAGGTTGGATTGATAGAGATATAGAGATGGTTGTGCTCTCACAGAGAAAGTTTGAACCACCAATGTGGCTTGTTGCTCATTTTAAAGGGGATACAGGAAATTTATTTTTAAGATTTGCAAATTTCTCCAGAAGAAAGTAGGAACCATTGCACCTGGAGATATATAGGTTTAGAAAGAGTAGTTATCTTATACATGCTAAAGCATACACATACATACATACATATACCAAGGCACTGCCCCCAATTTTGGGGGGTAGCCAACATCAACAAAGAAACAAAAACAAAAAGGGGGACCTCTACTCTCTACGTTCCTCCCAGCCTAACAAGGGACTCAACCGAGTTTAGCTGGTACTGCTAGGGAGTCACAGCCCACCCTCCCCCTGTGGCCGCGGGGGCATAAAAACAAGAATAGCGCCAACGTTATCCCTGTGTGTCGTAAGAGGCGACTAAAAGGGACGGGACGAGGGGGCTAGGAACCTCCTCTCCTGTATCTACATCCTCTGAGACATCGACTAAAGCATACACACAATCCATTATATCAAATTTAAAGACAATAGAGATGATATAAAGCTGAATGTCAAACCCCATATAAACTTTACCTATGAAAGGAAGTTTTTTTCAATAGAGATTTGTTCGGATTTACGAACGAGGAGATACTGGCCATTTGTGTCCATTTACAGTGTGGAAAGAGTCTAAAGTACTTGGAACATCAATGATTATACTGGCTTTCCTGGATGCTGATGTGCCTTTCCACATTGACATAGAAAACGAAAGGATTAAAGTTCAACCTTTTTAACAGAAGCTACTGCATTGTTTTAATTGTTTTAGATGTAGGCATCCTTGTAAAGTTTGCAAAAATTTAAAAATATATATTACTTGATCCAAACTTTACCATGGAGAATGTACACTGCAGGCCAGGTGTTTATTAACCCTTTTACCCCCAAAGGACGTACTGGTACGTTTCACAAAACTCATCCCTTTACCCCCATGGACGTACCGGTACGTTCTTGCAAAAAACTGCTATTTATATTTTTTTTTTGCATATTTTTGATAATTTTTTGAGAAAATTCATACATTTTCAAAGAGAATGAGACCAACCTGACCTCTCTATGACAAAAATTAAGGCTGTTAGAGCAATTTTAAAAAATATACGGCAAAATGCGCTTGGAAAAAATTAACCCCTGGGGGTTAAGGGTTGGAAATTTCCAAATAGCCTGGAGGTAAAAGGGTTAAACTGCAATTTGAATCATAAATCTACTGAAAGGAACTGCCAGCTAGATAAGTTGAAGAGGCTGTCCTCAATAAATCCAGTATCGAACATGTAATTATGGGGAATGCTAAGAGACTTATAAATCAACAGGCTATGCCAAGGCATTGGAATCATGTGGGGAAAAAAGCTGCAGGAGACATCCAACCCACCTATTACTGCCAGTAGTTCCCCATAAAAGAAATACATCATATTCTGATAATATGCTGCATGATAATGCAAGAATATCGCCTCCTAAGGCTTTGCCCACCTCTATTGAACCTTGTCTCCCATTACAAAAGATAGTAAAAACCTCTTTCAGGCTCTATCTTGGCCTGATTTAGTAGGGGTTTTACTTGAAGCAGAGTTATCAGGTGCACCATTACTAGGGAAGATGCCATAACCTTATCAATCACCACCTCTTAATCGGATAAGAGAGACATCCTTCTCTCTCACCCCCTTCCATTAAAAACACCAAAGTTATGACATCAAATAGTTATGATATTTTGTCTGATGATATTTCAGATCAACAAGGAAACAACGTAAATGAATAAAAAATTCAAGTCGAGGTTCACCATCCCCCTCAACAATTAGGTCAAAAGAACATGAAAAAGGCAAATGTAAAAGCTAATTTATCAAGACTCTTAAGCTTACAGGGAATAATATTAAATCGAAAACTGCCAATAGGAAAACCTCATCCAAGATGTCTTCCAGAAAATAAACCATAGTTTTTTCTTCCATTTAGCAATGAAATTGTCAGGGTTTAAGGGCCAAGTTTGAAGAATTTAAGCTGGGGTAGATTTGGGGAGGTAAGTAAAATGAAGGGAATACAGAACAGTTTGAAAGTGTTGATGATGCCTTAGACTTACAGAATGGAACTTTCCATACAGCAGGAATCCATTTGATTACCAAAACCACAGGGTTATTAAAACGGTAACCAGTCCACTGGTGGTCTTAAGAATTAAATACCTTGTACAGAGTTACAAGAAAATCTGTTCACTCTATTGTGTAGACGCCGTACAGAGTAGAATTTAATAACATACAAGAAATTTAGAGCACAGTTCAGTTGTGGCATGAAAGAAGCCAGGTGCCATTCTTGGATATCTTTTGCTTCCTCGGTCAGCAGTAGAACACCTCTGTCTTTTGTATGGAAGAAAGTAAAAAAGGATAGCAGGCTGGAGCAACTAAAGTTAATAATGCCTTGGTCGATCATTTCTCCAATGTATCATGCAAGTGTGCAGTAGCTCCTGGTTACCTGTATAGAAGCATTGAAGAATGGATTGTGTTAAATTTTGCAAAAGGAAAGGACGAATCTTACAATGCTTTTACTGAAAGGTAATTTGATTCCTCACTTGCTACTTGCAATGATACAGCCCCTGGGCTCGATGGAATTCCATATACAATGATTAAACATGTACCTGTTAATGCTAAGTTATTTATTTGAAGCATTATTAACGGAATATAGGACGATCATAGTTATCCAAGTGTTTGGGAACTAGCTGTTATCTTAGCCTTTTTAAAACCCGGTAAGGACAAGTTATTAGCAGCAAACTATCGATTAATTGCATGGACATCTTGTTTAAGTAATATCATGGAGAAGATGGTCAATGCAAGACTTGTGGTACCTGAAGAAGAAAGGTATTTTATCACTTAAGCAGTATGGATTTAGGAAAATGCACTCGACTGATGTGTTGATAAGACTTGAGTCCCCTATTTGTGAAGTGTTTGCTTCCAAACGGCACCATGTAACAGTTTCTTTTACCTTGAAAAGGCGTTTGATACTGCATGGAGAAGTGGTATACTTAAAATCATTCATAAATTGTGATTGAGAGGAGAGCTACCATTGTTCATTCAATCATTTGTTTCACATAGATTTTTTCAAGTTAGAGTGGGTGAAACACTGTCAGAGAAATTGTCAAGAAGGAGTTTCCCAGGGTAGTGAGCTAAGTGTAACCTTATTTACATTAACCAATATTAATGGGATATCCTGTGTCATTCCTCAAGATATTCCTTCTACTCTATTTGTTGATGATCTCTTTATATCATTTGCTGGAGCTAGAATGACAAAGGTTGAGAGAAAACTACAACTCTCAATTGACAAAATTATTCACTGGGCTGACAGGAAGGAATGGATTCAATTTTTTGATAAGCAAAACTTTGTGAGCATTTCGGTCGTATTCTGGGAGTACATCCAGACCCGGATATGTACAGCAAAGGTCAACAGATCCCATGTGTAAGTTAAGCTAGATTTTTAGGATTGATATTTGATTGTAAGCTGACATGGGTTGCTCACTTGAAAACTTTAAATGTAAAATGTCTTGAGGCTGAATCTTTTAAAAGTTCTGTCCCACAAATCATGGGGCAGACTGCAAAATTATTTTGAAGTTGTACGAGGCTAATTTTTTTCAAAAATTAGTTATCAGTGTGAGATATACTCCTCAGCCACCCCTAGTAGATTGAAGATTCTAGATTCTATACACCATACTAGTATCTGATTAGCCACAGGAGTCTTTCGAATTTCACCTATCCAAAGCTTCCTCGTTGATACTGGAGAAATACCTTTAGACCTTTATGCAAAAGTCTTCTATTTTTTGGTATTGATTTAGGTTGCAAAGACTTACTGATTATTTAGTATTTCAGACTGCAAACCTTGTAAGGCATTCAACATATTCGGATATAGGATATCACCAACTCCTCCATGGAAATTACCAGAGATATCTCTCTTAAGTAGTTTATTGGAATAAAAAGAACATGACTGACTTAGAAGCCAGGTCTCTTTTTATGGAACTTGTAGCAGAACACAGGGAATCAACTTTTATATATACTGATGGCTCCAAATCAGATGCTGGCATTGGATTTGGAGTATATAGTAATGCTTTTAATTGTAGAGGTGCACTTCCTCTAACAGCTTCCATATTTACTGCCGAATTATATGGGATACTAACTGCTATTGAAACAATAGCATTAAAAAAGGAGACACTTACAATTTTTACTGATGCAAGAAGTGTTCTATAAGCTTTATAAGTTTTTAATTCTAATAACCCTTCAGTTTTGAAGATTTTAGAGTGGTATTTCATTGTTGGCCTAAGAGGTAGAACAGTTCTAATTGGCTGGGTTCTGGCACACGGAGTTGTGTCTGGAAATGAGAAGGCAGATTTACTGGCAAAGAATGCTGCAGCTGAGTTGTTACCTAGAAACTATCAAATCCTCTGTAATGATTTTTTTTTTCCAAACATTAAGAGTTTGTTTTGGAATAATTGTCAACAGCATTGGGATAGCTTAGAAGGAATTAAGATGAGAAATAATGAATGTTAAATCTCCTTGGAGGCGTAACATGATGGCCCGAAAGTGGTAAACACTACTATTCGTCTCCGCATTGATGACACTCGGTTGACGAGTTTCTGATGACTGGCCAGCACCAGCTGTATTGCGACGACTGTTCGGAACCCCCTGACAGTGAAGCATTTGTTGACCGAATGTCCTACTTTTAGCACCTTAAGAAATAGATATGTTTGAAGCTCGAGGTGAGATTGCCGGTTTTTCCTTCTCTACTCTAGCGCTATTTTTGAATTTATATATCAGAAGCTGGTCTTCTGAAAGCTATTTAAATTTTATACCATAATGACATCGCTTTTATCGTTTTAATTGAAAATTCCTTTATTCTTTATTTACAATAAAAGATATCGGCGTCTGCTTTGCTACAGCCATTCATCTCATCCATGATGTTCTTGTAGACTGCAAAACCACCATCCATGGAATGCATGAAATTTAGTCCACGTACCATTGAAAGGTTCATGCTTGTTTGGCTTTTACTTTCAATCTTTCACTATCCGTGACATCGCTGTCAACTTTTCGAGCATGATGCCTTCATCATCATTTGTCAGGTTCATCGGCCTCTTCCTCACTTGCTGACTAGACTTAATTCTGCCAGGTTGGCAGTCAGCTTCTTGCTATGACCATCTAGCAATTTCAAGACATCCTCAGCCACTTCCTTAAAGCCTTTGACTGTCATTTTCTTTGTTGAGATCACGATCCTCATGACATTTTGTTGTAAAGCATCCATGTGACTGAAGCCGGTAAAGTCCTTCACACGCTCTGTCCACAGAAGTTTCCAGCAAGAATTCACGGTCTCGTACCTGACATCGTTAGATAATTCCCCAACATCAGACAGGCACTCTGCATTTGAGAATTGCATCCAATGCTGAATAATGTCCTGATCAGGGTCGTTATTCACGGCTACTTAGGAGTCGCAGCATCGCTCATCTGCTGTAGTGATCCTTGATATTCTTGAAGATGTCTTGGTTCATCGGCTGGATGAGGGCAGTGGTATTTGGAGGAAATACCACCATTTGCACATTAGGATTCACTACCTGGACAGAGGATTAGTGTTTGGGATCATTATCAAGGGTGAACAAGACCTTGAACTCTAACCTTTTGTTCTGCAAATACCGCTCAACCTGCATAAAGTACTAATGAAATAAAGAGGAGCTCAGTTGTTGTCCATGCCGTCTTATTGTGCATCCAGAAAACTGACAGCAGATTCATGTTGTGGCGTTGAAGTGCATGGGACTTTCCTGATTTGTGAATAAAGCCAGGCCGTATAAGGTGTCCTGCAGCGTTTATGCATAAACTCATCGTACACCTGGGAAGGACAGAAAAGGGCACAATTATCAGAATGGTTTTTGTAATATTTCTTAAAGAGTAGTTATAGTTAATCGTATATTTTTTTGAAGCTACAAAATAATTTTTAAAAAATTATAATCATTTGAATTAGAGAAATGGAAAAACATTTACACCAGTCCTTTGGTGCCTTAAATGGGAGCACAGGATTCCTCCTGGCCATTGAATGTCTTCTGCTGCATCTTCCAAAACAAACCTATCAAATAATAAAAAAAAAAAACTAACACTTGTCTATGTGATACTGCAGTACTGTAATGTTTTCAATAATATAGAATTTAAATTAAAGCTGTTATTTACGTGCGTTAATTAAATTTCTGTGTAGGGTATATATGCTAATTAACATTTACCGTACATTAAACTTGTGTACAGTAATGTACACTGCAACAATATAAATCAGGGAAGTAAATAATTACAGTACCGATGAATGTTCATAAACTTATTCAAGTTGCTAATTACACGTTTTACATTAAGCTTACATAACACTTCAGTTTGAATCAAGAAAGCAAATATCTAAGAATTTAACTTGAATGCGCATAAATTTACCATTTTCATCCATATTCCAAACTTGTTCTGGCTTCCACCCTTTCTCCACGATAATGTTCTGAAGCCCGTTCATGAAAATCTTTTGCGCCTCGTGGTCTGCAGAGACCATCTCCCTAGTCATTTTCATGTTCTTCAAAGCAAAACACTATTTAAGCTTGTTAACCTAGCCTTTGCTGGCTTGGAAACATGTATGTGGGGATGTTGAGTCTGTACTGGTGTACGGCTGATGTTCATCTTGTATGAAATGGCAGCTCAGAGACTACTATGTCCCGCATGATGATCGAGTTGACAGTTGTTCCCTTGTGATGCTGATCCTCGATCCACAGAAACATGGCATTTTCCATGTGGATCGTGCCCTCTTCTCTCACCTTCGATGAGACCTTCGCTCTGTGTGGATCATGCCCTCTTCTCTCACCTACGATGAGACCTTTGCACTGTGTGGATCATGCCCTCTTCTCTCACCTACGATGAGACCTTTGCACTGTGTGGATCATGCCCTCTTCTCTCACCTTCGATGAGACCTTCGCTCTGTGTGGATCATGCCCTCTTCTCTCACCTTCGATGAGACCTTTGCACTGTGTGGATCATGCCCTCTTCTCTCACCTTCGATGAGACCTTTGCACTGTGTGGATCATGCCCTCTTCTCTCACCTTCGATGAGACCTTCGCACTGTGTGGATCATGCCCTCTTCTCTCACCTTTGAGACCTTCGCACTGTGTGGATCATGCCCTCTTCTCTCACCTTTGAGACCTTCGCACTGTGTGGATCATGCCCTCTTCTCTCACCTTCGATGAGACCTTCGCTCTGTGTGGATCATGCCCTCTTCTCTCACCTACGATGAGACCTTCGCTCTGTGTGGATCATGCCCTCTTCTCTCACCTTCGATGAGACCTTCGCACTGTGTGGATCATGCCCTCTTCTCTCACCTTCGATGAGACCTTCGCACTGTGTGGATCATGCCCTCTTCTCTCACCTTCGATGAGACCTTCGCACTGTGTGGATCATGTCCTCTTCTCTCACCTTCGATGAGACCTTCGCTCTGTGTGGACCATGCCCTCTCTTCTCTCACCTTCGATGAGACCTTCGCTCTGTGTGGACCATGCCCTCTCTTCTCTCACCTTCGATGAGACCTTCGCTCTGTGTGGACCATGCCCTCTTCTCTCACCTTCGATGAGACCTTCGCACTGTGTGGATCATGCCCTCTCTTCTCTCACCTTCGATGAGACCTTCGCTCTGTGTGGATCATGCCCTCTCTTCTCTCACCTTCGATGAGACCTTCGCTCTGTGTGGACCATGCCCTCTTCTCTCACCTTCGATGAGACCTTCGCACTGTGTGGATCATGCCCTCTCTTCTCTCACCTTCGAAATAGACCTTCGCTCTGTGTGGATCATGCCCTCTCTTCTCTCACCTTCGATGAGACCTTCGCTCTGTGTGGATCATGCCCTCTTCTCTCACCTTCGATGAGACCTTTGCACTGTGTGGAGCCATGGCAGCACAAATCATGTTCTCGTTCTTCTCCATGTACTGTATTTCATAGTACTGTACTGTACTCTGGTTAACCTTGAAAAGTTGTCCATCCCTTCCTTGGAATTATCAGGGACTTCTTTAACTTCTCAAAAATCATGACCTTCCTCTACTGCAGAACATTCAGAAGGTGAAGCATTGCTCTTGGGTGCCATGATGTTTGAGAAAGGAAGCGAGTGGTGCGTATTCGAGGAGAGACACTGCGAGAGTAAGACAGAGCCAGGGAAAGATGGGGTGTTGTGCTGTGCAAAGTGGGAAAAGGTGCTTAGAAGGCCGGGTGCAAAGGAGCGCGCCCAGTTTGAATACTGTGCAGCGAGCAACAACGTAACCACGAATATGTGAATTTTGATGTACTGTAACTAGTTATATGGATGCCTGAGCCATGAATGACCTAATTCGCAAAGGTAGATCTTGCGAATAACATGCGCTGAAGTTGACCAGAGAATTAATCGAGTTGGGAGAATTGCATAAATTTTTGAAGCCTAATCCTTGTGGCATGTACAGAACCATGTTTTGCGTCTAATGAAAATGTTTATAATATAAGAGGAGGACAGGATTTAAACCTTTACAGTACTTCATTGTTTTGTTATACATAGGCTTAGTTGTATTTAGGGTATGCGGCTTACTACGATGCCCTTGCTCTAAGCTGAATAGTGTCTCAATAAATTTCCTAGTATTGTTACAGAAAACATTGATGTAATAACAGTACCTGTAGCAATTACAAAACAATTATTAAATAGAAATATATTTTCTTAGAATTTACACTTAGCCAATGATATGTTGTGAACAGTCTAGTTTTGCTTCCTTGAAGTCTTGGTTAATGGGAATTAGTAATAATGTCTCAATAAATTTCCTAATATTTTTACAGGAAATGTCTATACAGTATAATAACAGTACCTGTAGCAATTACAAAAACAATTATTAAATGAAAATAAAGATATATTTCCTGAGAATTTACCCTTAGCCAATGTTATATTGTAAACAGTTAAAACAACAAAAAGGGTCCCTCGCATGGCGTAACAACACAAGAGTATGATCTCATTCTCTTCTATCTTCAATTCAAGTTGAATCACCTTTCACTTGTCACTTTCCAGCACACAAGAAGTTGAAGGGACAGGATCATGTGCTTAGAATGAAAATTGTTGATAAACAAGTATTACTTATTTCTTTTGACTACAAATAAATATATGACTAGCAGTCATATCTTGAATTTCTCTCAACTTTTGCAAGTCGTTTGTAGTTTATATCTATTTCTTCCAAAGTTTTTAATACTTTTTCAAAGTATGCAACTTCCTCGTGTAGTCTCTTTATCTTGAAATTTTTACTTGGCTCATAACAAGATTCTTGTTCCCATATCTCTACTGTTGTCATTTTTTGGTAGAGTAAAGCTTCAACTTTCAACTCTTATTTTTTCTTTTTAGCGTTATGTACTATTTTCTTCTATTTCTTGACTGTATCATCTTTCTTGAAGACTTCAATTATATAAACATGTATATTTTTAAAACTGTCCCTATTACAATCATGCCATGCTGAAACTCTACAATATTCTTGGTAGTATTTAGATTCTGGAATATGGAATTTCTTTTGTGAATATCTCGAGCGTCTTTATGTTCGGTAGCTTTCACATCGCTTTGATCCTGTGTTAGGAATACAACTTTGTCATCAGGGATGTTCTGGAACTTTATCTGAAAGGAGATGTACACTTTCTTACTGGGAATTATAATTCTGAGACAAATATTCTTTAACTTGGGAAATTAAACTTTTTAATCTTCAAACAAATGCTGGATTGCTTTTAAAGGTTTAAAATTTGCTCATGAGTCCCAGAGGCAAGGGACAGTGACATTCACATAGAGAATGACCATACGTATAGCACATATGGTCAAGTCCAAATTCCCGTCTCCACCCAAGATAGGACCAGGTTGAGCCAGGCAATGGCTGCTAGCAGGTAGGCTTAAAAGCATCCCCAAACCCCCTATCCGTAGATCACAAGGATGGTGAGGTTGTAGGCACTACAGAAACTATTAGGGTTGAGTGTGTTTCGAACCCCAGTCCAGCAGATCGCCCGGAAGGGACGTTTCCAATATTATTATTACTATCTAAGCTACAACCCTAGTTGGAAAAGCAAGATGCTATAAGCCCAGGGGCTCCAATAGGGAAAAATAGCCCAGTGAGGAAAGGAAATAAGGAAATGAATAAATGAAGAGAACAAATTAACAATAAACCATAAACCGGGTTGTGTTGAGAGAGGTGATTCATGAAAGTCTTTACTTAATTGTCAGGAACTTTTTCACCCAAAAGAAATTATGGAATCATCTTTGCTTCTTGATGAAAGTGCATTATAGGCTTTTAAGCATTTTTGGTGCTTCCAACCCAATCCTGTCTTTTCTTATATTTAACCCTTTTACCCCCAGGCTATTTGGAACTTTCCATCCCTTAACCCCCAGGGGTTATTTTTTTTTCAAGCACATTTTGCAGTATATATATTTTTAAATTGCTCTAACAGCCTTAATTTTCATCATAGAGAGGTCCGGTTGGTCTCATTCTCTTGGAAAATGCCTGAAGTTTCTCGAAAAATTAAAAAAAAATATGCAAAAAAAATGTAAATAGCAGTTTTATGCAAGGACTTACCGGTACGTCCATGGGGGTAAAGGGATGAGTTTTGTGAAACGTACCAGTATAACCTTTTGGTGGTAAAAGGGTTAATACATACCAGCAAATATATATCAACAAAAATCTTATGGAATTCTTTGGTGCATTTTTTATTTCCTACATCATTAGCACTTTCAACTTCTCTCCTAACTTTGACATTGCGGAAATATTAACCTAAAACTCAAACCTTCTGTGACCTACTATTAAAATTTTTATTCTAGGTAAGATTACCATATCATTCATTAAGTGTTTACCATATTGTCTTGGCACAAGCTTGTATCATCAGTAATCTGAATGGTATCAGTCTGTGCTCTTGCATTCGATCTCCTAATCTTATGTTAAAGAGTTATCCTATGATATTGAGTCATTATCTTCAGTTTCTCTTCCAAAGTATTAGTTTACCTCTTCTTTTGACCACCAATAAATTATTCTCGAGTATTTAGCAGGCTTAACCCCTTTTACCCCCAAAGGACGTACTGGTACGTTGCACAAAACACATCCCTTTACCCCCATGGACGTACCAATACGTTCTTGCAAAAAACTGCTATTTAGAATTTTTTTTGCATATTTTTTATAATTTTTTGAGAAACTTCAGGCATTTTCCAAGAGAAGGAGACCAAGCTGACCTCTCTATGATGAAAATTAAGGCTGTTAGAGCAATTTACAAAATATATACTGCAAAATGTGCTTGAAAAAAAAAAAAAAACCCTGGAGGTTAAGGGTTGGAAAGTTCCAAATAGCCTGGGGGTAAAAGGGTTAATTTTACAGGATTAAAGTAAATTACCAGAGATAAAAAAAACAAGCTCAGTTCTGCACGATAATTACAATGAGTTTTCCGTTGCTAATTACTTGGCATCGTTCTCATGTACTGTTTTGGTAGTCTGCTTGCGATTATTTGCGTAACAATTAGAATTTAGAAATTTAAGAAATGTGTATAAGATAGTAGTGTAACCGAGTCAAAATTGACGTCTAAATATTTAGATAGATATGCAAACAAACATTCAACCCTTCCCACCCCTCCACCCCCCCACCCCCCTCCCCCTTTCCTTATTTTTTTGAGTGTCTGGTTTCCGATTGTACCTCACGAAGTTATCCTTCCCACCAGGGTATGACTACTTCCTCCCCCCTGAATGTGACAGGAAATAAAGGTATATACTGTATATGTATTTATATTATATACAGTATATAATATATATATATATATATATATATATATATATATATATATATATATATATATATATATATATATATATATATATATATATATACTGTATATATATATATATTATTTATTTCCTGTCACATTCAGGGGGGAGGAAGTAGTCATACCCTGGTGGGAAGGATAACTTAAGGCACAATTTGAAACAACACAGTCCAAAAAAAAAAATATTCAGTGTGTATATATATATATATATATATATATATATATATATATATATATATATATATATATATATATATATATATATCTGACACTTACTTTTTATTATATAGGGGAGATTATTTTTTATCGTACTCTAGAAAATATTGTAAATGAAGACATTTTAAAAAGACGAGAATCGAATGTACCATACCCAATATGCATTTCTATATAAATGTCAAATTTTTATTTGCACCTTACATCTGTAATACATCATTTTTTTTATTTCTCTTTACAGCCCAAGATTGACCCTTTGCAGTTGCTGAAATGCTTAAGCATTCTGCTAAATGCAAATGGTGGAATACGGGGCGAAACTGAAGTTCCCAGAGTTAAAGGGTGAGTTTTCCTTTCAGAAATTATACTTAGTTTAGTAGCTTGAAACACATTAGTTTTTCGTTGAAGGTATGAGGATTTCTGTTCTATTGCAAAATATTTTGAGGCCTCAAATTTTCAGTATCTTTTTATGTCGAGGGAAAAGATCAAAACATAATTGTCAAATATAGAACTAGAAAGCTAGGAATCTGTTCTCTAATAACATAATTGTCAAATATAGAACTAGAAAGCTAGGAATCTGTTCTCTAATAACATAATTGTCAAATATAGAACTAGAAAGCTAGGAATATGTTCTCTAATAACATAATTGTCAAATATAGAACTCGAAAGCTAGGAATCTGTTCTCTAATAACATAATTGTCAAATATAGAACTAGAAAGCTAGGAAGCTGTTCTCTAATAAACATAGATGCAAACAAACACCAACGGGGTAAAACACAACCACCTTCCAACTTCATTGGCGGAGGTAATGATAAGAATAAAAAGGGAGTTTTTAATGAAAATAAGTACTCTACAGTATCCAAGTTATTAGTAGATACCGACTTGAGATTATGGAGTTCAAAATAGTCGGTTGAAAGAGATCTATTTTAGTATGTTATTTCCAAAGTCCTAACTAATATTCTATTATTATTATTATTAAATGCTAAGCTACAACCGTAGTGGGAAAAGCAGGATGCTATAAGTCCAGGGGCCCCAAGAGGGAAAATAGCCCTGTGAGGAAAGAAAATAAAGCAAAATAAAATAGGCTTCCAAAATCGGGAAAATAACGATCCAGAACAACCAAATGAGAAAAAGACATACGTGTTCGTCTCCCCGAAACAACTCAAAAACATAAAAGGCTGGCAGGAAAGGCTACCCACCGAAACCGCTTACGGTTAGGCCAAGTAGGCTAACAAGCTCAGCGCAAAGTCATAAAAATAAAATACGATCATGCCAAAATAATAAATTAATGTCCATAACATAAAAGAGGTCTTAAAAATAGTATAAGGAACTAAATGAAGGCCCGATAAACAGAGATCACGAGGAAGCGACACCAAAATGGCCGTGGGTGAACCCCCGAAAGGGAACCTGAACAAGCGGCGATAAGATGAAAAATCAAAAAACCCAACACGGTAAAAGATTGAACGAGTGTCGCTACCTAGAAATCCCAAACAGACAAATATAATACCCAACTTGGGAGCAGGGATCTCTAAAACGTCGGACATCTTCAAAAACACAAAACAACACAGAGCAAAGCAAAACACGTCTGACCGACGCTGGTGCTCTGGAGGAACGTAGTAGTGGGGTGGGGAGGTGTAGGGTTGGGGAAGGATAGTCGTAGTAGGAGGCAGCAGACGGGTGTAAGACGGCACCTCGTTGTTCCGGGGGATGTTGATGAGGGAGAAGTCTAATTGGTGAGGGACCTATGGTCGTGGTTCAGTCACGCCCCAGTTTTCTATACCGACACTCAAAGTGTGAGCGAGCTAGGTTTATTCCTGTCATTCCATGCATCTCTTTTTCTCTGGTATATTCAGCAATAACTATGCCTTAGAAATGGTGCTAGTGGAGCATTTCACTGAGCGACACAGGTTCCTCGCCCAGAAATAGATTTTTCCTTTGTCAAAATCCCTTAGTAACATTAAAATAAATATTTCCTATAAAAACTATAAAAACTTTAACAAAACAAGAGGAAAAGAAAGTAGATAGAACAGTGTACCCTCAAGCAAGAGAACTCTAACCCAAGACTGTGAAGATCGTAGTACAGAGGCTATAGCATTACCCAAGACTAGAGAACAATGGTTTGATTTTGGAGTGTCCTCCTAGAAGAGCTGCTTACCATAGCTAAAGTCTCTTCTACCCTTACCAAAAGGAAAGTAACCACTGAACAATTATAGTGCAGTAGTTAACCCCTTGGGTGAAGAAGATTCGTATGGCAATCTCAGTGTTGTTAGGTGTATGAGGACAGACGAGAATCTGTAAAGAATAGGCCAGACTATTCGGTGTCTGTGTAGGCAAAGGGAAAGAACCGTAACCAGAGAGAAGGGTCCTATGTAGTACTGTTTGGCCAGTCAAAGGACCCCATAACACTCTAGCGGTAGTATGTCAACGAGTGGCTGGTGCCCTGGCCAACCTACTGCTGTAAACCAAAATATCCACTAGTAAATGAGAAACGAGTGGCAGCCGCTTTGATTGAGAAAAGTTCTCGCCAGAAAACAGGTAATCAAAGCTTCATCTGTGAGAAAATTCTCAGCTATTTTGATGTTCTATGCCATTTAATAGGTGGTAGGTTGAGTGAGGCACCAGTCACCTTTTGAGACACTACCAGAGTTATTGGGCTCTTTTACTCCTTAGATAGTACGACACTGGATCCCTCAATAGTTACGGCTTATTTTTCCTTTGCCTTCACATGTACAAATAATCTGGTCTATTCTTTACACATTTCCTCTTTCCCCATAGACCTGGCAATTGACTGTTAATTACCTGGTATTCACAATGATATTGCATTAAATTGAAATTAAACAGGTTACCTTAAATAGTTTCACCCTCTCTTTTGTGTCCCTTGCCACTGCACCATTCAGTATGTTATTGATCCCTTCATTTCCTTCATCCGGTTTGATTTTCTATGCCACTCAGGCAATTGTATGGTTAATGTTCATAATGATAAGGCTTTAATTTTAAAGTAAACAGGTTAGCTTAGATTTGGGTTACCCTTTCTGTTCCCTGCCACAGCACTAAATGTTTTTATTCCTTCCATTGCCCTCAATATGTGGATCTTATATTGGACAAAATATAAAAGTAATAAAGGCAATTAAGTTAGATGAAACCGAATCAAGTGTTTTAACCATAACATTTAGCTATTATGATAAGTTGGCCCTTAGGTTAGACTTGAACGATAATATCTTTCCAATAGAGTTGACAATCTTTCTGGATTGATGAGTTTGTGTTAGATTATTGATTACTTACAATCTTTGGCGATTTTTATGCGTGTTCTGTTCCCAAGTTTAGGTAGAAGTGATTGCTTATCTTTACCTTTTGTCTTTTTATGCTAATGCATTGTTGTCTAATCTCAGTGAAAGTGATAATTTTACCTTATGCTGAGAATGTAAATCTTTTAGTATGAATCAACTCTGTTCCCTCTCCCTCTCTCTCCCTTTGTCTCGACAAATTTACCGTCCGTGGTCAGTAAGGATGTTTTACCTCTCGGTTGATGTTAGCAGCAATGTTATATCTCTCGGGTCATGTTATCAACAATGTTTTACCTCTCAGTTGATGTTAGCAACAATGTTTTGCCTCTCAGTTGATGTTAGCAGCAATGTTATACCTCTCAGTTCATGTTAGCAACAATGTTTTACCTCTTGGTTGGACAAACATACATTCCCTGTGTTCTTGTAGAATGGTAATATTTCTTAAGGCAAGTGAAAGAGTTTTAGTTCAAGCAGTGAAAAGTTTTGGTCTCTATTTACTCCCACTTTTTGGGTCTATACATTGATTTCCACTTCTCGAGTCTTACATTCTTGATAACCAGTCATGTCACATCTCGCTAGTTTCTGACTTCTGGTCTAAGTCATGAGGAATTTGGTGGCGACTAATTTGTGTCACCAGAAAACCTCCTCAAGTTTTTTTTCTGATGAATTCCCCATGTCCACCAGAAATGTTTCTAACGTGGACATTGCTTTAAAGGTCGCTCATGAATGGCAGAGACAAGGGACAGTGACATTGCCCCATCGAGCAGGACAATGCCCTAGAGACTGACAATATATGATCAGCTTCCAAGCCCCCTCTCCACCCAAGCTAGGACCAAAGAGGGCCAGGCAATTGTTGCTAATGACTCAGCAGATAGGCCTATAGGTTCATCCTTAGCTCACAAGGATGGTGAGGTGGCAGTGACCAAAGAAACTATCGAGTTTGAGCAGGACTCGAACCCCTGTCTGGAGTTCACCAGTCAGGGACGATACCACATCGGTCCCCACATTCTGTCTCGCACACATCAACAAAAGTTAATGGGACTAAAGGCAATTCTTTAGTTTCATGCATGAAATCACAAGCAGTGAATTCCAAATCAGCTCCCAGTTACATTAATGATAGATACAGAAGTAAATACTGTACGTACATGAAGAAAGTGCAAGGGCTAGAATATCTGGGATATGGCCATATCCAGTAGTTTTGTAAATTGCAAATATTGGTGAACTGTTAAAGGAGTTGAAAGTCAAAACACCAAAAGACTGTGGCTATCCTGATATAGGAATGGGTACTCAAAATCAGTGCAAGTCTACGAGGAAAATTCATGAACCAAAACTGGATGATGATACTTACTGGAAGTGGGGTCCTCCTTTTGTGGCTCCTCTTTAAGAATTTGCCAGGGTTGTTGTGGTCGATGTGGTAACGTCTCTGATTGGTGAACGCCAGAATGGGGTTTGGGTCCCGCTCAAACTCGTTAGTATTTTTGGTCGCTGCAACCTCACCATCCTTGTTAGCTAAGGATGGGGGTTTTGGGGGAGCCTATAGGTCTACCTGCTGAGTCATCAGCAGCCATTGCTTGGCCCTTTTTGGTCCTAGCTTGGGCGGAGAGGGGCCTCGGGCACTGATCATATGTACAGTATATATGGTCAGTCTCTAGGTCAATGTCACTCCCTTTCCTCTGCCATTCATGAGCGACCTTTAAACCTTTAAAACCCACAAACAAGGGTACAGTTTCTGTGCCTTTGACATATTCTGCTATGTCACAGCAAATGCAAGATTCTGCCTCTTAATAAATGGGATCTAGGTTATCCAATGTTTTAATTCTAAAGTAGAATGAAAGAGAATTTATAAACAAGCAGACTTGCAATCCTATTTATTATTAAATTCACAATCATGATTTATGTAGGCGTTAAATGTAGGATCCTGGAAATGTCTTCTTTTGTAGATTCTAAGTATTTTTTTCTATAGTTTTGGATAGTGACATAGTCTCTGTACCATGGTCTTTCACTGTCTTTGGGTAGAGTTATTTTGCTTGAGGGTACATGCAGACACACTATTCTATCATATTTCTCTTCCTCTTTTTTTTTTAATTTTTTTATTTTAATGTTGCTGTTCTTAAAATACAGTATTTATTTTTAATAGTTAATTACTTTTCTTGTAGTTACCTTATTCCTTTTTTCGCTGGGCTATTTTTCCTGCTGAAACCCTCGGGCTTATAGCATTCTGCTTTCCCAACTAACTATTCCAACTAGGGTTGTAGCTTAGCAAGTAATAATAATAATAATAATGTAATAATAATAATAATAATAGTAGTAGATGGCTAATCACCCTGAACGTGATATGGATTTAGATTTCCTTTCATTCATTGACCTCACCATTTCAGACTTTTACAAAAGCTGCAAAGTATTTTCAAAATTATTAATTAAAAAAAAATTCTTTTCTTCAGTAAAGCTATTCATCATGCTCAAAAGCATGCACAGCTTAATTTCATGTCAATATTGAGTACATTTCTAGAATCCGAGATCTCAATAGAAAAAAAGCAGTAGTTAGATTATCAAATAGGACTCATTTTTGATGGCATGAGGTCCATTGTTTACCATCGTTCAACAAATTATTACTCATACATCAAACAACATGGACACTATAGTAGGTGCAGATCTTGTCAGTCCCTTGGAGATAGAACTTGTAATAGACTTCCTTCGTATACCTTTTGATCTGCCAGGGGAAGGATTTGTGTTGAATTAGAACTCGTAAATCTAGTAATTGAGCTCACTGTTTGCCATGTCCTTCATATCTGTGTAGGAGGTTATCTCGTTTCAAGAACGAGTAGGACTATCTTCGTCCAAGACTTGGGTTATGTCTGGGATAAAAGAAAGGTAGCTTCTTCTATTTCTAATGTCTTCCTCCCCTCTCTCATCAAAGTGCCCAATTCACTTTGCTCACAAAGTTATATCAACAACCCTGCAAATTCTTAGGCTTTTTAGTTACCAGTTCAAGAACTGATGCAAAATAGAATAGAGTAGTAGGGGAAGTAACTTACCTGGTAGATGGATTTTAAAATCGTCTTTATCTAGTTTTAAAACTGTCAGGATTTTGAAGGCCAGTTCTGGATGTTTTAAGCCTGAACACTTTTCTAATTCACTTTTGGCCTTGGCAGGTCCATTGTGTTTTTTTGGAGTAATAACTCCAGTATATATGCAAGTGGTTACATCTATCCAGTTGTGTTTTATTTTGACAAATGGTTGAGGAAACAAAAGATATCCAAGTCTGGTGCCTAGCCATTAGTTCTAAAGTCTACAGAGGGACTGGTCGCCGTTTGAATAACCCTGTGATTTTGGGAATTGAATTGTTTCTTGCTGTATGAAGAGTTCAATTCAGTAAGTCTACAGCATCATCTACACTTTCAAACTGTTCTTCATTCCCTTCAATTTTGCCTAGCTCATGAAATCTATCCCAGTCTGCCTTGTCAAGGTTCCATACTGGCGATCTCTGTAATGGTGGATTATTGTTCATGTTTATAATAATTGGTGTAGGAATTCTGGTATGTGAATTATCTAACAATCTCCAGTTAAAATAAAAAAGCAGGTGGAGCTTGTAATAGAAAGGTCAGTGCATAACAAGATACCTGTTTGAACATAAAAGTACATGAGCTCTCCTGTATTAAGAAGTCCACATCTTTGTGTTCCACAATTGATGATATAATCTTGCCCCTTTGTGTTTAATAACGCCATCCATTGAGAAACTGGTTACAGCTCATTTTCCTTTTGCCTACACATACACCAAGTAGTGTGGCCTATTCTCTCAAGGTTTGTGATGGCCGATGTGGTAACGTCCCTGACTGGTGAACAGACTAGGGTTTGAGTCCGCTCAATCTCGTTAATTTCTTTGGTACATCACCATCCTTGTGAGCTAAGTATTGGGGTTTTGGGGGAGTCTATCTGTTAATATCTTGGATGGAGAGTGGGATTGGGCATTGATCAAATGTATATATGGTCAGTCTCTAGAAAATTTTCCTGCTTGGAAAAGGGGAATATCACTGTCCCTTGCCTCTGCCAGTCATGAGTGGTCTTTAAGCCTTTAAAAATATTCTTCTCTGTCCTTATGCACCTGACAATACTTGAGATTACCAAATAATTCTTTTTGGCTGAAAGTGTTAAGTACTGCTCTGTAATTATTCAGTGGCTACTTTCTCTTGATAAGGGTAAATGAGACTTTTGCAATGGTAAGCAGCTCTTCTAAGAGGACATTCCAAAATCAAACTATTCTTCTCTAGTCTTGGGTAGTGCCATACCCTCTGCACCATAGTCTTCCATTGTCTTAGTAGAGTTCTCTTTCTTGAGGGCACGCTATTCTATCTTATTTTTCTTCCTCTGGATTTTTAGGTGTTTATAGTTTGCTTATGAAAGATATATTGTAATGTTGTTACTGTACTTGAGGTATTTATTTCAATTGGGTTTTACTGCTCTTGTAGTTTATTTCCTTATTTCCTTTCCTCACTGGGCTCTTTTTCCCCTGTTGGCTTATAGCATCCTGCTTTTCCAACTAGGGTAGTAGCTTAGTTGTAAATAATAATACAGTAATAGTAATAGTAATTATGTTCTCTTCAAAGGAAAAGTTGTCAATCATCAAAAGTCTGTTCTTTACCCAGCTCTATTGATTGCATAATTTGGGATGAAGATACCATTAGGTTTACTCCGAGTTTTCAAAATGGAAATTTGTTTGTGGATGTGACTGCTAGGAACTATGGCCTCCTTGGAAAAGTTTTTATTTCCCTGGAATGTTTGTAAATGAGACTTTACATGTTAGATGACATTCATCTTCTAGGTCAGTGGAATTCCAAGGAAAAACCGAAGCTTATCAAGAGAGTTGATCAATTAGTAGTTTCAGTTGATGGGCTGTTCTATTCAGAGTGAAGCTTGGTATCCAAAAATAGGATTTAGATTTGTTACCTTTAACTCTCAACTTCCTTCTCTCACACACACTTCCAAATTCTGTCACTAATCGGCCAAGCTTCTCTTCTGTGTCTGCAACCAGTACAGTATCATCCGCAAACAACAATTGATTTACCTCCCATTCATGGTCATTCTCGTCTACCAGTTTTAATCCTCGTCCAAGCACTCGAGCGTTCACCTCTCTCACCACTCCATCCACATACAAGTTAAACAACCACGGCGACATCACACATCCCTGTCTCAGCCCCACTCTCACCGGAAACCAATCACTCACTTCATTTCCTTTCCTAACACTTGCTTTACTACCTTTGTAGAAACTTTTCACTGCTTGCAACACCTGTGCCAACGAAGTTGAAAGGAGGTTGTATTTTACCCTGTGTTTGTGTATTTGATTGTTTGTGAACGGCTTCTTACCCCCATTTTAATCTTATAATAATGAAACTTGTAGGGATTAACTTATATAAAAAGCTGGAAATTATTGAATTTTTGAAAGTCAAGGTCACGGTCAAGCAAAATGTCCAATTCACGTAATCAGCCATAAGTTTGGACATCGTTGTCACAGAGACTTCAAACTTGTTCCATATTTGAGTGTATGAAAATCCATGTTGAGGTCAAAGGTCAGGATCAAATAAAAGGTCGAGTAATAAGCTGCCGCGGCAGAGACCTATGCTCTATTGAGTGCCATTCTAACTATTATTATATTTTAATAGAAGACCCTCTTTAATGCATGTTTTATTGTACAGTATTGGATTGCTGCTTCAATGGCAACCATTTTATATAGGACTTTCTCTATTGTCCTTATCTTATTCTCATCTTCCGTACTACAGTCTTCCAGTAAATGGGAGATATTCATACTTTTTTAGAGTAAAAATAGCCAAGTTTGGTATAGTCATTTTCTTTAATTGTGAATGTACTAATGTGGAAATACTCAAAAGTAATTTTAGATAAATATACAGGTTTTAGAAATTAAGATAAAGCCACATGTGTATCTTAAAGTAACATTATTACACTCGCTAAAGTCTTGTGTTCAAATTTTGGGTTATTTTTCACAAAATCACTACGAGAATATTTTTTGTTTTCGATGCGTTTCAGGAAACATGATATTCTGCCCGTTGTCAAGGCTGTTATTTTTATTATTATTACTACTAGCCAAGCCACAACCCTAGTTGGAAAAGCAGAATGCTATATATATGCCCAAGGGCTCCAACTGGGTAAAATAGCCCAGAGAGGAAAGAAAATAAAGAAATAGATAAACTATAAGAGAAGTAATGAATAAATAGAATGAAATGTATTAAGCACAGTAAGAGCATTAAAATGAATCTTTCATTTATGAACTAAGAACTACCCAAAAAAAAAAGGGAAATAAGATGTGTCAAGTGTACCCTCAAGCAAGAGAAACTCTACCTATCAGATGTGGTGCATTTGAAATTGTTACCATAGCCTAAGTTTCTACAAGGGACCTTGATTTGTTCTACAGTATCGTGTAGATCACAAAGACCCTTACAGTACTGGTACTTCCTTATTGCTAATTTTTGTCTTTGTCCAAAATTTCAAGCTTGGAAGGAGTTTGTACAGGTTCATTGCCTATTTGGACGACTAGCTGGTCATGGCAGAAATTAGAGAATTATACGGTACCTTAGATACACAAATCATGTCCTTCAAATTCTTCAGGATTTAGAAATTCTGATCAACTTTACACAATCAAAACCATTCCTGAGATGATGTTGAAGCGGTTAACTCTTTGCTGGAATATATCAAAATCCAATCCAGGCCTTCCAATGGCTTCTAAGGGAAGGATCTTATACATGGTAAGAAAAAAACTTCTCTTTTGAGTCCTGTCTTTGCCTGATGGGAGCTGGAAAGGGTTTTAGGCATTGCAGTGTGCTTTATCTGCTACTTGAGATTTAAAGATTAGTTTGAAAGACATCAGTTGGTGTGGAAGAGGGGGGCTTGAAAGGGACCCTGGGACCGACGTTCTCAGTTACCCATAAGCTGCAATAGGATTTTAGATCACAATCCTCACGAAAGGCTATCCATGTCATTCCCGTGAGTCCATCCCCCATTTTCTATGATTCTTCACAGGTGTAGACCCACATAGTATTTTTCCTTTGTTTTTTATAAAGACAGCAGATTTCTTAGCTCCAAAGTTATCTGTTATTTTGCGCAAGTTAGCAAGAAGAGGAGCTTTTAGCACTTGTTGGAGAATTGGTAATGTTACTCCTCTATGCAAATGTGTTTGTGGTAGCTCAAGTCCCGCTGATTACCGCCCAATTTCCATAACTCCTATATCTAAAGTTTTTGAGCATCTTCTGGCAAAACGTCTTACTGTAATAGGTTTGCTGAAGGTAATCATCTACTCCCTAGTTTGCAATTTGGTTTTCGTAAAGGCCTTGGAGCATGTGATGCCCTTCTTACAATCTCCATTGCTGTACAGAAATCCCTTGATTGTGGTCAGAAAGTTCGTATGATTGGCCTTGATTTTAGTGCTGCCTTTGACCGTGTTAATCATGAGGCCCTTGTTTTCAAACTGAAACAGTTGGGAGTGGGTGGGTCGATTCTTAGCATTATTATTGATTTTTTAAGGAATAGATTTCAAAGAGTTGTTGTTGATGGGCACCATAGTGAGTATAGGAATGTGATATCCGGTGTTCCATAGGGTAGTGTTCTTGGCCCATTACTTTTCATACTATATACACATGACATGTGGTTTGGCCTAGAAAACAAGCTTGTTGCATATGCAGATGATGCTACTCTGTTTGCATCAATTCCATCCCCTGAATTTAGATCGATCTGGGGTTGGTGAATCCCGTAATAGAGATTTAGGTAAAATTAGTGCATGGTGCAAATTATGGGATATGAAGTTGAATCCTAACAAAACTCAAAGTATGATTGTAAGTAGCTCAAGGACGGTGGCTCCTCAACATCCGGATCTCAGTATTGATAATGTTTCTTTAAATTTGTATGACTTAAAATTTTAGGTGTGATTCTCAACAGGAAATTTACTTTTGAGAAACACATTAGGTCTGTGTCTTCTTCAATTGCACAAAATATTGGCTTATTGAGAAAGTCTTACAAGATTTTCGGTGATCAATCCATTCTGAAGAAGTTTTTTAATTCTTTCATTCTACCTTGTTTTGAGTATTGTTCTCCTGGCTGGTCTTCAACTGCTGATTCTCATCTTAATTTGTTGGACAGAAACTTACGGTCTATTAAATTTCTTATTCCTGATCTAGATATTAATCTTTGGCACCGTCGTTCAATTAGTTCATTATGCATGTTGCATAAGATTTTCATAACTCTGACCATCCTTTACATTCAGATCTCCCTGGACAATTCTATCCTGTTCGTAATACTAGGCAGGCAGTTAGTTCTAATAGTCAGGCCTTCTCCATCATGAGGCTCAATACTATACAGTATTCTAGAAGTTTTATTCCAGCTGTTACCAAGTTGTGGAATGATCTTCCTAATCGGGTAGTTGAATCAGTAGAACTTCAAAAGTTCAAAGTTGGAGCAAATGTTTTCATGTTGACTAGGCTGACATGAGTCTTTTTATAGTTTATATATGACATATCTGTTTTTGACGTTAATAATTTATATAGGACATATCTGTAATGACGCTGTTGCTGTTTTTAGAATGATATATTATTAATTTTTTCTCATTTATTTATTTCCTTATTTCCTTTCCTCACTGGGCTGTTTTCCCCTGTTGGAGCCCTTGGGCTTGTAGCGTCTTGCTTTTTCAATTAGGGTTGTGGCTTGGCTTGTAATAATAATAATAATAATAATAATATCCAAGTTGGTTTAGCGAATCCATTAACGGAGAATATCTAATGAAATATGTTGGGAGTTTTGGCTCTTTTTGATATTGAAGAAGCTTCGTTTAAAAGCGGTAACATTTTGATTGACAACCAGACGGCATTAAGTTCTCTCTTGAAAGGGAGGTCTTACTCAAAAACTCTGGAATGATGTAGTCCTTTGGAAGTGAGATTTGTTCTTCACCACATTTCACTTGTTAAGCTCTCAATGTGGTGTCAGATGCCTGTTAAAAAGCCACCATTAATACTGACAAATTTGAGCGCATACACTGGTATGAAATTAGGAAACCCCCAATCATTATCTTGATCCTGAATGCAATGACATCAAAGTAAAAGAATGCTTAAAAGATCTATGAGTCATCTGATGACATAACGTGGTCTACCCACATTGACAGAATCATAGTACAGTAAACTTGGATGATTCTATCTTTGATTGTCTTCTTACCATTATGGTTAATATACAAGATAATGATAGAAAGGCCTCTTTTATTCTTGTTGGTGATTTCAATGCTCACCATAGGGAGCAATGTTGGTGATTTCAATGCTCACCATAGGGAGCAATTAGATTCTGTTCTTATGAGCTTTGGATTTTGTGTCTGAATCAGGCTGTAAAATCATAAGTGAAGCTATTTATGGTCTGGTAACTGCTTGGGTATGCACTGATTCCCCTGGCATTATAACAAGATAGGTTGGTTCTCCAGTTGAGACATTTGATCATGCCTTGATTTCATTAGTAGTGAAGACTGAGTAGCCTGTCCCTAATGTGACATACAGTACTTTAATAAGATTTATATAGAATATCAAGAACACTAGAATGATATTTTGAGTGATATTTTGCATTTTGTTCTTTTGAATGAGAATCTAGTCAACATAATTGATAGGCATATCCCTTCTTGTGTGCTAAAGTAATGAGTGAAAGACAAACCGTAGTTCAATGATGATCGTAGACGTGCTTATTTGGAGAAGCAGGAGACCTATCATCTTTGGAAGGGTAACAGATTAGATTTTTGAGTTTGAATAACTATTTTATATTCAGCTAAGAGTTGTTGCTCAGAGTGGTTTATGCTTCAACTGAAGAGGAATACAATTTAACCATAAATGAAACCCTTCCTGATACAACCCAGGAACATATGTGGTGGGCTACCCTTAGATGTAGACTCAACAGTTCCTCCTTTACTTAAACCAGATGGCTCATTCACTCACAGTCCAGAGGAAAAGTTAACCCTTCTGGCTGATGTGTTTGACTTTAAGCAGAGTGATGAGAAACTCTATCTTCCTCATTCCTGTTTTCTAAGGCTAAAGTGACTAGTTTAGCTTTTCAGTTCTGTGAAATTAAACTTTTGATGGACCTCGATGCTTATGGAGGTGTTGTCCCAAATGCAGATTTTATTGACTTCTTAGTTGTCTATTATTTTCTGCAAGTTAGCAAGAAAGGTTCTTTTTGCACCCTTTGTAAGCATCAAGGTCCTTCAAGAGTGTTGTAATTTCATGAGACCAAAAGGCTAAACTAGTTACTTTAGCCTCGGCAAAACTCGAATGAGGAAGAGTGCTTACTGTCAAATACATCAGTCAAAATGGTTGCCCTTTCCTTGGACAGTGAGTGACAGAGTCATCTGGTTTAAGTAAAGGAGGAACTGTCAAGTCTACATCTAAGGGTAGTCTACCACTTATGTTCTTGATTGTACCAGAAACGATTGCTTTTATAGATAAATTTTATTCCTTTTCAGATGAAGCATAAATTCTGTGAGCAACAGCTCTTAGTTGATTATAGTTATTCCAAGTCAAATCTGATCTGTTACCCTTCCAAAGATGATAGGCCTCCTGCTTTTCCAAATCAGCATGTCAACAATTTTCATTGAACCAGGGTTTGTCTTTCACTTGATATTTCAGCATATTAGAAGGTTTACACCAATCAGTTATGTTTACCAGATTCTCATTCAAAAGAACAATAGTCTCAATACTTCTGTGATCCATTCACATGGAAAAGATCACTCAAAATACCATTCCAGCTTGCTTGAGATTTTATATAAATCTTACACGAGTATGACACGTCAGGGACAGGCTGCTCAGTTTTCACTAGTAATGAAATCAAGGCATGATCAGATGTCCCAACTGGAGAATCAACCTTACTTGTTTTATAACCAGCAAGGTTGGTTTTCCAGTTGCGACGTCCGTGTATACTAGGTCCAAACAGTTACCAGACCCTTGAGTAGCTTCACTTATGATTTGCTCACAACCTGATTCAGCGGCAAAGTCCATTTCCTGTGGTGAGCATTGAAATCACCAATACGCACAAAAGAGGCCTTTCTATCATCTTCTTGTATCTTAGCTATAATGGTAAGAATGCAATCAAAGATAGAATCATCAAAGTCTAAATTCCAATAGATCAGATTGATCACAAAACTTATGCTTAGCCACAAACTTTTACGACCTGAATCTCGGGACATCCACATTCATAGCAGGACCTATGAAGTGCAGGGTACTCTGTCCTAATATACGTCTCCATTCCCCATACCTTGAGAATGTTATCCTGTTTCAAAATTTTTTGGTTTCTTAATACGTGGAACAAGGAGCTCAGATGAGTAGTGCCTCCTTTCAAAAACTAAAGTTTCCGAGGATAAAAGAGTAGCATGCAGTCCACGAATATTGCAATACATTAAACGACACTGGCAAATTCTAGAGTGCATTAGGCTAGTTATGGGTTTTGCTCAATATCACTGACAGAATAAGAATATTAAGCAATAAAAAAGTCCCCTTTCTTTCCTTGTTTTTGATGGCTGCTTTTCTGGTCCCATACAGCAGGGGAACCCCACTCTCTACAGGACCTCCACTGTTGTTTTACCTTGTTCGTTCATAGTATTTCTCTTTTCAAGTCGCATATTGTTCATTTACTGTGAAATCGTCACTGTCAATACAAATTTAACAATAATGGTAACAAAAGCAATCAATATATTATTACCTGCTAAGCTACTACCCTAGTTGGAAAAGCAGGATGCTATAAGATTAAGGTTTCCAAGAAGGAAGAATAGCCCAGTGAGGAAAGGAAATATTGAAACAGAATAGTGTGCCTGAGTGTACCCTCAAGCATGAGAACTCTAACCCAAGACTGTGAAAGACCATGGTACAGAGGTTATGGCACTACCCAAGACGAGAGAACAATGGGTTAATTTTGTATTTGGAAGTCGCTTATGAATGGCAGAGGCAAGGGACATTGACATTGCCCTAGCTAGCAGGACATGCCCTTGAGGCTAACCATATATACTTATACTTATGATCAGTGCCCTAGACCCCTCTCCATCCAGGCTAGGACCAGGGAGGGGCAGGCAATGCCTGCTCCCCCAAACCCCCCAACCTTAGCTCGCAAGGATGTTGAGGTTACTTTGCTTTTCAACAGAGATAACATCAGTCCCCCACATTTCTGGCTGATTTTTTAGAAACCTATAATTTGCGAGATTTAAAACCGAGATGGTTGTCTGAATCCCTATATCTCGCCTGAATAACAGGAGTACATAACTGTACAGTATTTCCGAGCCTCTACTTATCCTTTATATACCAAGATGTTAGCTAGATATTTTAGTACTCCTTGTGAAATAAGAGCTCTGTACCTATTAAAAGCAATGTGGGTTATATCGTTGAGTATTGAAGCCTCCAGTAGTAAGGCCCTCTTAACGAGAGAATGCCATGACATATTCATTTGGCTTTAACGTGGAATATCATTCCCGAGTTGAAGCCTTGTGCCGGGCAAGAGGGTTCTTTAAGTGGGGAGTATTCTTTCCCCAGTTTGACTCAAAATTTCTCTCATACTTTTTCAATTACTTATTATTATTTCAATTTCCTTTATATTTTGTCAACTGTCTCCAACCTCGCTGTCTAACCTCGTCCCCTGTGTTCATTCCCTAGACTTCTGGGAAGGGATATCATTGCTGGGATTGAAGTTTATTTTCAAAACTAATTGTGGGAGCCCTTGTGGTCTTTGCCAACTACTCGATAATGTTTGGACCAAAGGAGTGTCGGTATTCTTGAAATGCTCTCAGCCCCATCAAGTGGGTTCAGCTTACACTTGAGCCACCGTAATCATGGTGGTACCATCCCATCGTGCTAGGGTAGGGAGTGGACATTTGAGAAGTGGCTCTCACAGGGGTCATTGGTGAAAAAATTAATTCCATGAAAGGCTAGTGGGATCTCTTAGGATGTCACATAGTCTAGTATTTTCTTTCCTTTAAACTTATGTTTTTGTTTTGTTCTTTTTTGTTATTCCCTTCCTCCCAAAAAATTGAGTAAAATTAATGTTACCTGGATCAAATGGTGAACCCCAGACACCGTTGACTACCTTTGCTAGTTGGAATAAGGAACATTTTGTTCAAAACCTGACTACTAAGAAGAACCTCTTCCAGTAATAATTTCTCCGGTATTCACACACTGGAACCTTTTATCCCACCTTCCACAGGATCTCAAGTGGCTATAAATTATAAAATGAAAGTATCATGTTCCATGAAAGTTTCCCTCTATATAAACTATGAAATATATAATATTGTAATGCATTTCTGGAAAATCTGAAGGATAAAATTGAAAGGAGCAAGTGATAAACGAAGCCTAACTCTTCCAGGGCTAAAATTGCCTTTTAAGAAAATTATAATTAATGAAGTTCCTGATCTGTCTAATATTGTGAAGCCTTCTGTATATAACAGTCAAAATATCAGTGAGACTGAATTTGACTTTGTACCCAAGGACTCTTATCTTTAAGGGGAAGAAAAATAAATTACTCTCAGGATCATAGTTGAACCAGTCTGGCATGGTCCTTCGTACAGAGTAGGACATAGGAATATAATCAAGGGCTAAAAGTGCCTGGAAAAAAAAGGACATATTGAAAAGATGTCCTCGTAATGATTTTAAAGTTAAGAAATCAAAAAGGGAATAATGTTGCCATTTTATTAGGTTTTCCAACAGCTTCTCTACCTGACGATGATAAGATTAGATTCTTGAACATTGCTGTCAGGAAATTTTATCCACGACCAATGTACATACATATATACATATACCAAGGCACTTCCCCCAATTTTGGGGGGTAGCCGACATCAACAAATGAAACAAAAACAAAAAGGGAACCTCTACTCTCTACGTTCCTCCCAGCCTAACAAGGGACTCAACCAAGTTCAGCTGGTACTGCTAGGGTGCCACAGCCCACCCTCCCACATTGTCCACCACAGATGAAGCTTCATAATGCTGAATCCCCTACTGCTGCTACCTCCGCGGTCATCTAAGGCATCGGAGGCAGCAGCAAATTTTATGAGTTTGCCCATGTTAATGTCAAATGCACAAGTGAGAGATGTTTCAACTGCTAGTTCCATAACCTTTCTAAGGTAGACAAATTTTGTTTTCACTATAAGAGAGCTCATTTTCGTAACTAGACAATGGTCTAAGTACAAGCTGGAACAAGCCATAATTGAAGCTGCCAATGATTAGCACATTACTTTTGGTTCAGGTAGGAAAAAAGTTTTAGGAATACAGTACATACGTTGGTGGGTATCCAGTCTACCGGATTCGATGAATAACTCGATTACTGGTCATTGTTCTGTTGGAGCTAGGCTTCAGAATATTGAAATTACGCAGTATTATCAGCAGGTCCCACAAAATCCACCCATTATGAGGCTTAAAATGCTACAGCCTCACTAGGTATATAAATACGAAGACAATCAATTTGAAATTGTGTTCTCCCACTGTAGCCATTACTAATAAGCCACTAATGCATTCTATGTTAACGGAAAGAGAAAATAGCAGTACTGTACTACTCAAAATTACCTTACCAAACAAAAATCCCTGATTAATGTTCAAAACAGGTTTGACATACCTAGCCACTAATTGCACCACCAAAGACACGGAAGATTTTTCCGAATTCGAAAAGGTTGGACTTGAATCTCCAAAATCAAAATGTGTGGGGGGGAGAAAATGTGGTCTAGAAAGTACAGCTCCAAAATCAAAAAGACCAAATATTGAGGCATTTTAGTGGTTTCCTTTAAACTCGATCTAGAGGAAGGTTCATTTATAAATTTACCTAATTCAAGTACTGCAGTAACTGAAACATTAACTCAAACTCACAGCTAAACCTAACTTCATAGCTAATAAAGCTACCAAGCACCACCAAGCAGGTGGTAAAACCTGAAGTCCTAAGAATCCATATGACGCTCAAATAGCGGAAAGAAACCTAACAAATGATGTGCTAAATGAAGAAATAAACCCATTTTCAGTTACAAGCATAACTGATAAATCAGAGATTTCACATAAACAATGGCAGAGAATAAACCTGCCCACAAAATTACTTCATTTCTGAATTCAATAAAATTAACCCTTTTATCACTGCTACGCAGACATTTTACCATACAGTAAGAAAGGAAAGCAACGTACATGTGTACGTTATTCTTTGTTCCTAACCAAGCAAAGCAGCTTTCATACATTGGGTGGGGTTTAAGGCAAGGAATTGTTTACCAGGGCGTTGCTGAAGCTCCACCCACGATTCGTTTCCGCCAAAAAATATTTGATGAATGTTGTGACGTCATCTTCATACTGTTATTATTATTACTTGCTAAGCTACAACCCTAGTTGGAAAAGCAGAATGCTATAAGGCCAGGGGCCTCAACAGGGCAAATAACCCAGTGAAGAAAGGAAACAATGAAAAATAAAATATTTCAAGAACTATAAAAACTTAACATAAGAGAAAGAGAAATATGATAGAATAGTGTGCCCAAGTGGACCCTCAAGCAAGAGAACTCTACCCCAAGACAGTGGAAGACCATGGTACAGGCTATGGCACTACTCATGACTAGAGAACAATGGTTTGAGTTTGGAGTGTCCTTCTCCTAGAAGAGCTGCTTACCATAGCTAAAGTCTCTCTTCTACTCTTACCAAGAGGAAAGTAGACACTGAACAATTACAGTGCAGTAGTTAACCCCTTGAGTGAAGAAGAATTGTTTGGTAATCTCAGTGTTGTTAGGTGTATGAGGACAGGTGAATTTGTGAAGAATAGGCCAGACTATTCGGTATATGTGTAGGCAAAGGGAAAGTGAACCATAACCAGAGATGAGGTATGGGGTGGATTTCTTGAATATTTAGCCAGTGTTCCTCAGGCAGTCATTGGTGAATTATTATTTCAGTTTTATGATTAAACATTGTGAATTAAAATTCTAAACATTTTATAAGATTTTTGTCATATTTCACATATTTTTTTTTCCTTGTACGTGGGTGATGATGGTGCTTCTGCCTTAGGGTTGAGTACCTGCCAGATAGCTCAGATGAGGATTATAGTGATAGTGGTGATAGTTACTTATTATTATTATTGCTAAATATATTATCATATCATTGGCTGCAAGTGAATGTTGACATACTGGGGATCGAAGGGGATTCTCAAGCGGTATGCTGGTGTAGGTTGCAGTGCAACAGAGAAGTAGCGGGGGGGTTAAAAACATAAATATACATAAAATTAACAATTTGGTTGAAAACTTAGCCAAGATCAAAAATAAAAACCTGTGTGGTAAATTAGAATATCACAGTGCTGAGTGTGTGTGTGTGTATGTGTGTTGACCATCTGATAAAAAAGTGTACAACTAGCACTCTTCATCTTGAAATGTTTGTAGAAAACGACCATAATCCTAACTTGACACTGTTCCAACAATGTTGTTGATAGGTTTAAATGGGACATGCTAGACGGCCTTTATAGCGGTAACCATTTCCCTATATTAATAAGCACTTTACGACATGAACCAAGTCCTCCAATTCAGCATTATAATGCAGTACTGTACACACTAGAGGGTCACTCGGTAGAAAGCAGGCCTTTGCCCACGCCAAGCAATCTTATTTTGCTCTTAAGTCTATTGCATACTTGTATTTCAATGTATTTTCATCCTGCCTTAACTACCCCCTCGATTCTGAAGTGAAGGTCAAAGTGGCTTCTCAGTGTGCTATCATGAGGGGTGATTTCCCGCCACCAACTACTGACACTGCTGAATTCTAGATTCGTTGAAATCATATTCAGTAAAATACAATTACTTAATCCTTTTACCCCCAAAGGACGTACTGGTACGTTTCACAAAACTCATCCCTTTACCCCCATGGACGTACCAGTACGTCCTTGCAAAAAACTGCTATTTACATTTTTTTTGTGCATATTTTTGATAATTTTTTGAGAAACTTCAGGCATTTTCCAAGCGAATGAGACCAACCTGACCTCTCTCTGACAAAAATTAAGGCTGTGAGAGCAATTTAAAAAAAATATACTCCAAAATGTGCTTGAAAAAAAATAACCCCTTTTGGTTAAGGGTTGGGAAGTTACAAATGGCCTGGGGGTAAAGGGGTTAAAACATTTACTAAACAAAAACTTAGTTTTAGGTACATTCCTATCTACTAAAGAAAAATTAAATTCGGTCCATTTTTATGTGAAGATATTACGTAAAAGGGATTTTGACGAAGGAAAAATCTATTTCTGGGCGAGGGACCTGTGTTGCCCAGTGTGAGCGAGCTAGGTTTATTCCTGGCATTCCATGCATCTCTTTTTCTCTGGTATTTTCAGCAATAACTATGCCTTAGAAATGGTGCTAGAGGAGCATTTCACGGAGCGACACAGGTCGAGCCCAGAAATACAGTATTGCAACTTGATTGATAAGGTAGATGTAATGCACAGCAAGGATGAGCATATCAGCACTTCTGGAGGCACCAGTTCAGTAAACCATTAGATTGTGTGTTATCTTTGCTTAGTCGTCATTGTTGTCAATTGCATTTCCGAAATGGAATTCATAAATTATCTGGTCGTCTCCAATCTTCCACCATTTCTTCTTCTTCTTCTTCTTCTTCTTCTTCTTCTTCTTCTTCTTCTTCTTCTTCTTCTTCTTCTTTTTTTGTTACAAAGTACTCCAAGTTTCAACAGACTTTTTGTTTTCTTTCCCTGTCTTTATTTTTTCCATCTTAAGAAAAGCAATAAACAGGAGTAATTGATTGCATCATATTTATGCTCAGTTTTTTTTTCTTAGTTTGTGTGAGCGATTTTGAAAATATCTTCTTTAAAACCTGAAGCATCTCCCATTGGTCGACTGCTAAAATCTCTCTCTCTCTCTCTCTCTCTCTCTCTCTCTCTCTCTCTCTCTCTCTCTCTCTCTCTTTTTTTTTATGCAAAATGTAATATTTGTTTCTTTTTTATTTGCAGGCTTATGTCCAAGTATTCCAAAAAGCTAGTGAGCAAGTGCATTTATTTAAACATCTTGCAGGCGACAGACTATGCTCTGCTGGATGCGTAAGTATATCTCTCCGACATTATCTATCTCTTGGTGGTTCTTGGGCCTACACCACTTTATATCGTTAAGCATAAGTTGAGTTGTATTGTGTTCTTGAATTGTTGTAAAATATATCTATTAATGGACAGTTATTCAATTTGTTTTATATACAGATTCTATGACGAAGGAGGATGGGAGCTTGTAGGTACTTGGCTTCAGGAGGCTGTGAAGGCCAGTAATTGGCCTCTGTCATTGCAAGTGTTGAGCCTGCTCGAGACCTCCCCTATGTCGGTCACTAGACTGAAGCGGTACGCGACGCCCAGATTAGTCAAGGAGCTTTCGCGGGAATGTGTCAACGCAGGTAAATTGCTTTTCATTCAATCGTTAAGGTTTCAAGGGAGCTGTGGATGTCTTCGTCCATTAGTAATCTCATTATATAGTTTTTGTCAAAAGGAAAAAAGGTAGGTTTTTGAGATTTTTAGTAATATTTGAGTGTTTGCATTGGTAATACACACGAAAACAAATCCACTCCAACACCTAAAAAAATAAGATACCTCATACGTCTCGAACTGTCAACCTTACCGCACCAGGACTCTCGCTGCTGGGAGGAAGGACACTGATGACTGGTACAACACATGAATATGTGGTACCGAGGTCTCGGCAATGTCAGACTAAAACAGCCGATTGGGACTACGGTCTACCCCAAAGCCAAAGCAAAGTAATTCAAAAGTAAGGGAACCGTGCTTACCCCATACAAATAGGAAAAAAGCACTTTTAATAGAAGTATAGATCTTAGATTTAGTCAAGGCTCTATTAACCCTTTTACCCCCAAAGGACGTACTGGTACGTTTCACAAAAGCCATCACTTTACCCCCCATGGACGTATCGGTACGTCCTTGCAAAAAAATGCTATAAAAATGTATTTTTTCATATTTTTGATGATTTTTTGAGAAAATTCAGGCATTTTCCAAGAGAATGAGACCAACCTGACCTCTCTATGACAAAAATTAAGGCTGTTAGAGCAATTTAAAAAAAAAATATACTGCAAAATGTGCTGGGAAAAAAATAACCCCCTGGGGGTTAAGGGTTGGAAATTTCCAAATAGCCTAGGGGTAAAAGGGTTAAAGTGTGACAAAAATATTCACATGGAAAAGAACAAGCTATTTTAAATTCAGTCCTGTTAGGGATCTTTGTAAACAATATACGTTGCACTACCAAAGATCATACTGAAAGGTTCTTTGCAGAATTTGCTCACCCCCACCGGTATTGTTTACCATCTCACTTTTCGTAAGGTCTCTTCTGGCTGTCCAAATCCTAGAAAATATCTGCTCTAATTTTCATCTTTAATTTAGTTTTACAACTGATCCTTGAGTTTCTTGAGCGTTAAAGATTCAGTTAGCGGCTTGCTAGGCCTGTCATAACCTATTGCTGAATATACTGTCAGCACCTCAGTCGTTTGGTCCACGGCTCCATATTCAACATACTCAGAGCAGCCCCAAGAGAGTTTAATTCCTAGGGGTTCCCCCATCCGCCACCCGGGGGACGCGTCTGGTAGGAGTTTTCTCTCCCCCACTGACAGGCTAAAAGCCTACCTGGGAGTGGAAGTGAAGTGAAGTGAATTTAGTTTTACAGAATGTCACCAACTTTCAAACACTCGAACTACAAACATTCTGAGATACAAACACAAATCCAAGTGAGGATAACAAAGATAAGATAAAGAAATACTGTAATGAAAAATATAGAATTTGATACAATAAACAAAACAACATTTGTAATAACCTGATAGTAACAAACAGCTTCTTGAAATCAATTGTTTGTAAGTTGAGGACATTCTGTATCTGTTTGAGTTAGTCTTATAAACTTTGCATGTTTATTTGACCCCTTTTGTATATATAGTTTTACATCATACAAGTAATAAACAACTGAAAGTTACCTGGATACATGCAACTTTTTGATTAAAGGAAAACTAAAATAATCGGAATGAATATTTCTTTTTCAAATAATCGGAATGAATATTTCTTTTTCAAAAACCCATTCTGAAGCAGCGATACTGACATTTATCTTGCATGGATAAACTTAAAAAAGAGCCAATCATAAGAGCATGAAAATACTGTATATACTAACCTATTATTATTATCATTACTGTATTATTATTACTAGCCCAGCTACAACCCTAGTTTTAAAGCAAGATGCTATAAGCCCAAGGGCTCCAACAGGGAAAAATAGCAATGTGACGAAAGGAAACAAGGAAATGAATGAAACTGCAAGAGAAGTAATTACAATCAAAACAGAATATTTTAAAATCATTTACAATATTGAATTAGATCTATAATATATAAACATTAACCCTTTTACCCCCAGGGTATTTGGAAATTTCCAACCCTTAACCCCCTGGGGGTTATTTTTTTCCCAGCACATTTTGCAGTATATTTTTTTTAAAATTGCTCTAACAGCCTTAATTTTTGTCATAGAGAGGTCAGGTTGGTCTCATTCTCTTGGAAAATGCCTGAAGTTTCTCAAAAAATTATCAAAAATATGAAAAAAATAATTTTATAGCATTTTTTTGCAAGGACGTACCGGTACGTCCATGGGGGTAAAGGGATGAGTTTTGTGAAACGTACCAGTACGTCCTTTGGGGGTAAAAGGGTTAAAAACTACATAAAAACAAGAGGAAAAGAAACAAGATAGAATAGCGTGCCAGAATGTACTTTCAAGTAATAGATAAGTAGATGGCATAGGTGAAATGGAGCCTTCCTTTTATTAAGCTCGTTGTTGGAGGACATACTGATACCAAAATAGAGAGTCCTCACTTTACAAACTTCTCCCAAAAGCTGTTGTTGTCCACTATCACATATCTGTTACTTCTAAGCCCTCATTCCCGTGAAGCGGGTGTCAATATCATCATGAAGCCATGATGTCACCTGTCTACATCTTTTCCCACTTCTATGTGGGGTCGATGTGTTTAGACGAAGACGAAGAGGATTCGTCTCGTCTCTGTCACTCCTAACAGGTGATACACATAAATCATCTGGAAAATGCTTCACAGGTGACATCATGACTTCATGATGATATTGACACCCGGTTAGGAGTGACTGAGAGACGAGACGAATCCAACTTACTTTTTTTGGATGCAAGAGCATCCAGGCATAAACAGGTTATCAGTGCGAGGGAAGAACAATAACAATAATAATATGAAGAAAAAAAACATAGTGTTACAGTGTACAAGCTTGTGTGATACACGTGCGGTACATCATCATGACTTCATGATAATATTGACACCGGCTTTTCCGGATTTTGAGCACAGAGATCTGATGGTGGGATAGGTTCCAAGAAGCTGTATGTAAATTTTTTTTTCTTTTTTTCCCCCCTAAGGTAGGCTTCACCTAACTCGTGCCTACGATTTTCATATGCAAAAGTCAACAAGTAGTCTCATTTCATATTGCAAATATCTTCTTGCTTACTGCATTAAATTGTTTAATATTGTCTTACTACAGTATTTCATTATGAATTTTGATACAATATTTGAGATTTGTGGTGTCAGTTGAATTTGTGCTTGTATCTCAAAGTGCATGTAAGTTCAGGACCTTCTGTTGTATACAGTATGAGTGTTTGCATAGCTTGGTAGAATTCCATATTGCTGTTCACATTTGCATTGAGCTACAGTTTTGGAATTGTTAGCAGATTGTATATATATGTAGAGAGGGACCACATTCATGAAGTATCCTGAAACCCTGAGGAAAGGGAATGAATAGGGAATTTTTTTGCCGCAGAATATGGATGTAATGTTCAGGAATTTAATTAGCATACAGGTAACTTGATCTTAAAAAAGGTGTAATAACATACAAACTCTATGGAAACAAGTCATTTGTCATTAAAGAAGTGTTACAGTCCTAAATCTCTAAATATTGACATCAGTAATATTGCCTGAATGATTGTTCACAGTTTACATTAAGGCAAAGAGAACTTTGGTGGCCAGATGTGGTTGTTGGTGTGCTAAAAGCACATCAAAATCTAGTTCTTTGGTTGCAGAAATTAACCATGCCAATGAAATATCAAGTTGAATTAAGGCTTAATGAGAGACAAAAACTACAATTTCATTAACATAGTCTTTATTATCAATGTTGAAAGAAAGGAAACCACACGTAATGATGTACAGTATTCTAAAAGCTTAAGATTTTTGAAGACTGCAAATTTCCAAGTATTTTAACAGTAGCCATTCTCCTTGGGGATAAGAAACCTTACAGTGCATGTTAATTTTCAGGCAGTATCGCATATTTTGGCTCAGAGTATTGTTGTTTTATAGATTTGTATTTTTGGCTTGAAGCATCAGTTTTCTTATGTACAGTAGTTTGAAAATTGGAGCCAGAAAGTCACAAGTATACAGCAGTTGAATAAGCAATGATCAAATTCAGATGAAGGCATTGAAGCTGGAGCCTTTTTGACCATTCAAATAACATTTAACGTTACCCCCTGCTGGAAAGATCAGGAACCATCGTTAATTGTAATAAACTTATGCTAAATCTGTCTTTTTCTACAGCTTTTACCTATCCCTTTATAGGGTTGCTGTTTTGTGTAAGCTTTCTCCATTCTCCATTTGTTCTCTCCTAGGCATCCTGTTCTTTTAATCCTTTTTTTCCCTCATGTCATTTGCTACTTTATCTTTCCATCTGAACTGTGGCCTTCCCCTCCTCCTTCCCGCGTCGACCTCCATGACCATTGGTACACATTATTTTCTCTCAACCTGACATGCCCAAACTACTGTAGTTTTTGCTGAATTATTTTCGACACTTCTCCTACTTTGACTGTCCCTTTAGTATACTCATTTCTGATCCTGTCCCTGCTCAGGATTCCACACATGCTAGATTCTGTACTTTTACCAAACCCAAATATGAATATTACATAAGACATTTACAGTATTTAGGAAAAAAGAAGTGTTGTGATTGATAATATACATACATAGCTTAATGAAAATGCTTTTTATTTTTCAGATGTTCAGAACATGGCAAAGCAAATTGTTTTGAAATGGATGGAAGTAGTCATACAAGGTGACGGCTCCGGGACAATAGCAGGCGTAGGATTGTCGGGTGGCGGCTCAAGCGCAGACTCCCCACTTTCGGTCAGTGATTCCTCAGATTCCAAGCCAAGCAAAATGTCTGTGGGAGAAAACAGTAGTTCTGCTGAGAATTCTGCCGCTCCGGCTGTAAATAGTGACTCTACTCACGAAGGTGGCGATGGCAGTTCGTCCGGGGAAGGCCAGGACGACTCTTCCAATGCTTCGACCGAAAGCGACACAACCCCCGCTCCGACCACGCCCATACGCATCACCATCAGAAGCGGATCGCAGGTCCTTGCAAAAGTGTCCTCTCAGAGGGTGAGTCAGGATTCCAATGACAGTGATGATAACAAACCTCTGAGCATCATCAGAAAAGAAGTACGGAAAGCGCGAATAAGCGACGAAGAGGTTTCTAATAGTACTACTGAGCCAGATGTGACACCAGAGAAAAAAGGTGTGTCTGATGTCGGCAATACAAACAATGCTGCGGAAGATGGTGCAAGTGGGGCCGTTAACAATTGTGTTACATCCTCGACAAACTCTCTGTCAAATGAAAATGGGGATGTTGAGATGACAGACATATCAAAGACAGCAGAAAATACTGCTACTAGCACAACAACAACAATGAGTAATTCAGTAGTTAGTTCTGCAGTCTCTTCTAGTGGTAGTGTGAGTAACTCTGCTCCTTCGTCGTCTTCTGAGGCCGAAGGGGAAAGTGCAATGGAAACAAATTCTGAAGTAGAGAAAGCGAGTGACAAGGACGTCTTGAGCAGTGACACTCGGGAAAATAAAAGTGTAAATAATAACGATGAAAACTCTGACAGTAGAGGGGAGGAGACTGATTCTGGTAAAGAGAAGACAGGTCTGAAAAATGAGAAAGACCCCAAGAGTAGTAAAGATAAAAGTAAAGATAAAGATAAACATAGGGATAGTGAAAAGAAAGATAAGAGAGAAAAGGAACACGACAAAGACAAAAAATCAAAAGACGATAAGAAAAAAGAAAAGGATAAGGATTCCAAAAGTTCAAAGAGTAGTAGTAGTAGCAGCAGTAGTAGTAGGTCCGATAAAAGCTCAAAAAGTGACAAACATAGAAGTAGCAGTAGCCACAGCAAAAGTGGAAAGGATAAAGACAGAGAAAGCAGTTCTAAGAGTAGAGATCGTGATAAGGACAGGAGTAAAAGCAGTAGGGATAAAGATAGAAAAAGTAGTAGCAGTAGCAGCAAGGACAAGAGCAAAGATAAAGAAAGAGAAGATAAGCATGATAAAAAGAAAGAGCAAGAAAATGAAGATAAAGCTACCCTAGAGAAAGTCAAACCTTTGAGTGCTGATGGCCTTGCAAAGATTCCAAGGAAAACAACTTCAAGTTTTCTCGATGCTCTCGGCTCGGCGGATTCAGATGCCTCGGAATCCAAGAAGCCTTCGGTTAAGACCTACAAATCGCGTGGGTTTCGTAATACTGGTCTGTTGGACGAACCCACAAAGCCTCCAGGGAAGAAGGCCCAACCTGGAGGAGCCAGTGATAAAAAGTCAACCAGTGGAACACCCGGGCAGGGCGTAAAACGCCCTTCTCCGTTGGACGAGTTAGTCGCCTCATCTTCGATACCTGATAAGCGTTTGAAGAGTTCTGTCTCTTCTTCCCCACTCACCTCAGATAAGCCAGGAGGAGTCAAGCTCATATCACCAAAGAGACGTAAGTGGGTCATTCATTGTGTTAAGTTTAAAGATTTTGTTTCTTTTATTTCCGTTTTGACTTCAGTTTTTTTTTCCAGGTAGGCAGAGATTTTTATTTTGTTTTATCCATTTTGAGTTTTATTAATTTTTGTTGCAGGGTAATCATTTTATAAATATAATTTGAGTTTATGCAGAATATTTTTTTATCAATGTAGAAAAACGTTTGAATTACGATGTAATTTTTAGACCTTTTTGTGTGGTAAGGAAATGTTTTATTTAAGAAGGCCTGTGATAAAGTTATTCATCCATGTATAAGCTTTGCTCTTTATCAGAATTAGGTGTGATATTAAGTACACAATATTATTTATTTTTACTTGATACATAACCGGTTTATTCATGAAGTAAATTTTGACTTTGATCATAAAGCTTAACCCAGTATGACATGTATTTGAAATTATTTTGGAATTAGAACTGTAAAAAAGTATTTTGGTTATGGACATATTAATATGCTTTGTCTCTTCTCATTTAATCCTTCTAGACCTTGACATTTCAGGAAATTTGATTGCCTCTCTGGTCCTGTGCTTCGAGACGCCAGAAATGTCGTGCACTGTACAGTATATGTTTGTGATATTTCATAATAAACCTGGTTAAAATATTCCTTATTACAGCTTTGGCGTCTACAGGCAGCAGCGATTGTAATTTTAATATTTCATTCTTCCCTATAAACACTGCTCGAGGAGTCTCCCGCTACCTATATGCTGATGATGCTGTGCCATTGCCGATGCTCCTGCCAGCGTCGTCATCACCAGCTGTATTTCTAGGAAATAAAATTGTAAAGTAGTAAAGGGATGGCAGAGACACGTCATGAGCTCTGTTTCCTCCCGCTGTACGGTAGTTTTCAGGGGGACGGTAATGAGCCCCCTTAGGTAGCTAGAAGGGATCTCCCAAGATCCTCTTAGTGGGGACGGTATCATGAGCCCCATGGGGTAGGTAGGAGAGATAGGTGGCGGGATGGGAAGCCCTCTCTGTATGTCTTCATTTTTGTGATTTAGGTTAAGATGTAACTTGTGAACAAAGTGCTTTATACATTGATGACAAAGTGAAATTTATATCAAGTGAAAATCACACAAGTCAAATACATTATTGTAGTTGAAAAGATATCTCTCTCTCTCTCTCTCTCTCTCTCTCTCTCTCTCTCTCTCTCTCTCTCTCTCTCTCTCTCTCTCTCTCTCTCTAATGGTGTAATATATTTACAATTAAACCTACTTCAAGTACAGCTTTGTAATAAAGGCTGAAAAATTTGCCCAAGCTGTCTTTGAAGAGTGTATGCCTCGTAAAGAAAACATTGAAAAAAAAAATCGTAAAATATGGCTGGACATTTTTTTATTAAATTGGAAGTAGTGTTTAACATTTGAAAATACATTTTTCTCTTCGCATTTATGATCGTTGCAGTATAAATTTATAACTGGTTTCTTGACAGAACCCAAAATTGGTGTTCTATCGCCAAATTTATCTATTATTGGGAGTTGTAGTCGTTTGAGGATTAATTTTTTTAATTTGAAAGATTTAAGATAGAGTATTTTAAAGGTTGGCAACTAGTTACAGTTTATAGTCTTATCTGATATATTTTTTTTTGTGGGGGTACCTTGAGTCACCAGGGTTTTCCCTTTATGCATGACCTTGGTTGGAGGCAAAAATCTGAACAATTGATAGAACACAGTAGTTCAAGCCAGTAACATTAATTAAGTTTTATGTATCAGAACTCTATTAATAGAACACGATAGTTCAAGCAAATAGCCATATGTTAAAGTTTTATGTATAACTGATAAGGGTATACCCACACAACCAATCAGTACCTGTCAGGCAAACATTGTTACCAGAGTATAATAGGGAACATAAATGGTCCCTGATTTCAAAAGCGAGGACAGTGCAGGCAAATAACTTAACTGCCGATTTCGGAGTTTGGGTAAAGCGCCATCCAAACAATTTGGTAACGCCGGCAAATGCGGTGATAGGTACGTCCAATGAGGACTTTCCGATTTTGTCCACTGAAGAACGTAAGCATGTCTGGTTTTCTAGTTGTCCGAAATCGCTGAACACACTGTGCCAATTTGTTTCAAAAACTATTTCAACGAATGTGTCTTGAACCAAATGAATGGATAACTGCTTCAACTTCAATAAAAGTTGACATCAGTAATTGTATTTATAATGTACTAGACTGCATTCCATGATAATAATTCGTACAGTAAAATAGTATTAAAATGCAGCAATTATACTTTTTCTTGTAATCTGTACAAAGACATAGAAGTGAAAATATTTTTATAGAAGATTTTTTAAGTTAAAAAGAGCAAGATGCTCGCAAAAAGAATACGTAATATTCGTAAGTCTTAATTAAAAATGTATTACATTAATGTATTCTTTTAAGAAGAAATTATTTTCTCAAGTAACTTATAAATACTGTATTAGTTATAGAAGGTTAGGTAACTTAACATATGTATATATTTTATGAGTTGTCTTATGAAAAGTTAATGATTGTCTTAATGTTTAGAACTAAGTTTTACAAAAAGTTTATTTTTCCAAAGTTTGCTTTTGCTAGCAACAAGGTTTTTAACATTCATAGTCGATTCATGCAAGTTATCTACACCCTTTTCAATACGTATCGTCATCATTGCTTCTATCTCGGCTGCAAGAGATGATTGTAAGCGATACCAATGATGGGAAACTTATTCTTTAGTAAATTATACTGTATTTTCTGGAGGTTATGTAAACAAAAAATCAGACACTATTTGCACATTCCATGTACAGTAACAACTAAAAGTTTATTTCCTCTTCCTCATCTGAACGTTGGAGGTCTGTGTATTCTTCAGATAAATCTGTTTTGTAAAAACTTGAGCTAAAATCACTTCGAAGATATTCCTGGATGAAATATATAAGGAAAATTGATGCAAAATTATTCGGTTTTTTTAAAATCTCTTTGATGAGATCGTAGAAAGAGCGGTTTCAGTTATGATACTTATTTCACCATATCTAAGTTAAAACAAATACATCTTTTCCTCACTAATGGAATATTTTTGTGAATTGTTTCTTGTCAAAAAAAAAAAAAAAAAAACTTTCTTATCCAATATGTTAAAGACTGTAATTCGTCATCTTTACAATTCTTTTGCTTAAAGTACCTCCCAATATTCAAAATTTTACACGTCGTATTTTAATGATTACATTACTTTCTGTATACAGTGTTCTACTGGAATAGGTAGCATTGTGTGGAGACCACAGACTTTTTCCATTAACGGGCACTGCCTGATGGTCTTTGCTCTATTGTGTGGATGGGACTTAAGGAACTTCAACACTGCCAGGCACTTGTTTACTGTATGACATCCGATTGTTAGTTTCATGGCCTTGTGCCTCATGAATTGTATCTGCTTGGTTTTAAATGGTTTTACCATTTCCATCAGCAGATCATTTGTGTTTTGGTGCAGTTGTGTAGTTAGTCTAGTCCAATTTGTAACAATATTTTAGGTACATGAGTTCCCCTTACAGCTCTTCTAGTGTTGCAATTGCAATAATTCAGTGTAGTTCTCACTATGTTCTATTTGATCTATTTGATTTTTTACTGCTTTAGACTGGAAGTGATCAAATAACTTCAGAGTCTTCAGTTTATTAAGTTAACTACATACGCGAAGGTATGGGCATTCAAGTTTGCCTGATAAACAATTGAAGGGATCATGGCCCCAAGCTAGATTTGGTATCATTGTTTGTAACCAAAGCCATGCCTTTGTTTTTTGTGCTTGTCACTAATCATAGATGACAAGTGAAAACACAACAGCCAAACAACCTTCTCTATTTTAATTTACTGTTCACCGTGACAATATTTGACTGTAGCAACCTTTCTTCCGAGTTCAAAGTTTGACAGTTTATGATCTTGGTGTAAGGGTAGGATTTTCTAATTTGCTTGGTGAACTATAGTCCATTTCTTTTAGCGATGCAGATTTGCACCGACTCGCAGCGGTGCCCTTTAGCTCGGAAAATTTTCTTGATCGCTGATTGGTTGGAATTATCTCGTCCAACCAATCAGCGATCAGGAAACTTTTCCATGCTAAAAGGGCACCACTGCGAGTCGGTGCAAATCTGCATCGTTAAAAGAAATGGACTATAGTAGAGACCTTGTGGCTAAGCTAGATCTGGTTGCACTGTTTGTTGCCAAATCCGTGGCTTTGTTTTTGCAAATCTGACGTCATCACTTCTTTTTCCTGTCATTGTGGTCTAGTAATGATGTTTGCATTATCGTTTGGACGACCTTTAGACTGACCAATGTACTAATGATCATATAGGCTGTATAAGCATAAAAATGCAAACAGCCTTTGTGGAAGGTAAATTTGGTGAAAACAGGTAGTAAAATAACTGCCTCATAGGGTTTATTAGTTTGTATTTCAGTAAGTTTAAGTTTTTAAGGTCATTAGTTCCACTTAGTTGACTTTTGGGATGTTGTGTCAGTGATTGCAGCTATTAATTTTATACTGTTTAAAATGCCAAGGCAATGAAATCATACAGTTTTGTCTTCTGTTAAAGTTAAATTGAACTGAAAATATGTTTTTATTCTGTAATAAGGGAAAAGAATACCAAAATCAGTAGGAGTGAAATTTGCTATTGGGTAACACAACTTTAGGACGTAAAAGAAAAAATTGACTAGAAGGGTTAAAGTTTTTTTTTTTTTTTCTTTTTTTTTTTTTTTTTTTTTTTTTTTTTCTCCATCCTGATATATCTATGTAAAGTTTGGATTAGTTCACTTCAATTTTACAAAATGGCATACTGTGCAGTTAGCTTCCTGATGCCTTGGCCAGTATCCAGGTTCTAAAAATAACTAATTGATGGTGTATCCACACGACCAGTCAACTCTCGGGGCAAACTTATTAGCCACACCTTGATGGGTGGTACAAGAGAGTGTGGTGGTTACGTCAGAATTGCAAAAGATTAAACATTGATGTGGCAATCCATACTACCAGGTCTAGCTTCATCCCATGGTCTCTTGTTCATTAGACAAAGTTTGGAAATTAGCTTTTTTTGGTCTTGAGCCATGACGTCCTGATGGAAGCTCCTCGTTGGCAGTTTCTACCTGGGATGTTTCTGCTATCTCACCCGAAAATTGATTTTTATGAATAGTACTTACCTGGCAGTTTTATATATATAGCTGAGTCTCCGACTTAGCTATATATATATAACTGCCAGGTAAGTATTCATAAAACTGTTTTATCATAAAAACTCCATTTTTCCTTTACAAAATCCGTTATATGTACACACGGGTACTCGACTCAATCAAACCTTAGGTTTAGAAGTAAGATTTATCCAGTCCAGTTTGATAATATTTTCATGATAGGAAAAATTGAATTTTACATGAAGAGAATAACATTGAAACCTAATTACAGTACTCTTACTTTAGAAGAACTGCAAGGGTACACCCTGAAACATGGCTATGAATCAGAATTCAGAAATTAAAAGTACAAAGGAACGGACCCTAATATTCTGAAGTCTTCTCAGAGATGTGCAACCATATAGATAACCATAGAAAAATACATCTATCAAGCATCAAGTTTAGAGTAAAAACAGGCATCAAACAGTTTTGAAGTGAGCATATCAATGCTGCCATTTTGCATGATGAAAAAATAATGAATAATGCTAGTAATGAAAATAAGATTGTAATGGAAAACTGAATATATTCCTTTATAATTTACCAATGAAATATATAGGTTTTGTTCGATAAAATTGTAACAATTGTAAATACATACAAAGCATATCTGTAACAAAGGTTACACTAAAGCTTTTTATATAGAAATCTTATATTTTTGTACGACATGTAATAATATGAATAATGAAATTTCATTGACAATTGCAATTATTTGCAAACAAACAAATTAACAGCCAGATTTCATACTGTAAACGTGTTGCTTCTGGAGTGCGTTTCTTGTACCCGAACTATAAGCATAGGAAAGTGTTTTTTTTTTCTCGTCATTCTTTATCCTCAATGCCATCTATGCCAATGGCTGCTCTCCATTGTGTTCTGGTAAAAATGTTTGCCTAAAAAAACACTGTCTGGTTAAGTAGATCAAATTCATATCAAGGCTATGGAATTCTTCATACTAAAACTATCCCATCTTTGAATTAGTGTTAATGCGCTCATTTTACGCTGATATTTAATGAATCGCTCAGATAATCCAATTCCTGATTACAAGGGATGAGTTTCGGTATTAGGTAACATTCAATTTGAAAGACTAAATTTATATCAAAGCCAAACTTTACATTTTTAGAAAGAAATAAAATTAGATTTTAAGATGTCAATTCATTCGTTGCTCAAGTTTACAAACGAGTAAATGCATTCTCATTTAATTAAATTTTCACACTTGGAAAGAAATACTAATCTAATACGACAGTCGCTAAGTAACCAGTCTTAAATATGTTGATTCATTTGCAATAAACTTTTCCACCCCCAAAGAGATAAGTGGATAAGTGGCGGCTCGCGTATCGGTTCATTAATAGTAATGAACACTTGAAATGTCTGCCATGCACGGGTTCTGTTAAGGAGGAAGAAGTTTACCACTACGTTCATGCATTATTAAGGAACCAGAAAAGGTCTCTTAGTAAGAAAATAGTTTGAATGGGTTTTAACAAAAGAAAAGCATATATTTTGGAAGGGACTGTGGTCTCCTATAATAATCATTAACCCCTAAAAATATATTAAGTTTGAGAACACAAAAGAAGGAAAATCAATTAGTTTATGAAAAAAGTTGCCAAAAAGATATAAACAAATAAGCAAGCAGAATAGCATTAATGTGAACTGGTGAAATATATTAGCATACAGTAATTAAAAGAAATAAATGCTACATTGGGAATAGTTTGCTGCCACAGAAAAGTTGTAATAATGATCTTTTATATGATTTATTTTATGTTCAGTTTGTATATACGTGCTGTAATTTAGGAGAAATGTCTGATATTTGCTTTTGTCTTTATAGTATTGCTGTCGTGGTTGGGCTGCAGTTGCTCCCGTCTCCCTTCGAAGTCACAAGGATTACGTCATTTATTTTTCATAGTTTCAACCCTTTTCCTGTATTGCAAGGTAGATGTGAATATAAAGGGGGGAGTTTTTCCCAGTCTAATGTCTTGTAACAATGGCAAGCTGGCCCCTTCCTACATTTAATCAGGAAATTTGTAATCCTTGGGTTACACGGTTAGTAATCGTTTCTTCTTGCCAATCTTTGGAATCTGGTGTTATTTTTCCTGTCTAAATCAAGAAAAAGAGATTCCACATTGATAGCTATTCCTATCTGTCTTTGTGGAACTTGGCAAAAACAGGGCTGGGTTTGGAAAGCACTCAGGTTGGCTGTATCACTGGGGTTTGATCGTAAAAAAAAAAAATGTCAAAGTTAAAAGAAGATATAACATCCTAATGCAGGCCAGAGTTAGATCAAAGTACTTGTAAAGGTTAATAGATAGTCAGTACTTTAACCCTTTTACCCCCAGGCTATTTGGAAATTTCCAACCCTTAACCCCCAGGGGGTTATTTTTTTCCCAGCACCTTTTGCAGTATATATTTTTTTAAATTGCTCTAACAACCTTAATTTTTGTCATAGAGAGGTCAGGTTGGTCTCATTCTCTTGGAAAATGTCTGAATTTTCTCAAAAAATTATTAAAAATATGAAAAAAAAATTATAGCATTTTTTTGCAAGGACGTATCGGTACGTACATGGGGGTGAAGGGATGGCTTTTGTGAAACCTACCAGTACGTCCTTTGGGGGTAAAAAGGTTAATAAAATGCCATATGCATTGTCATGTCATAGTTGAATTTCTTAGGAGGGGATGGTCGTCAGGAGCACTATGAAATAGGTCACCATTTGTTCTTCATGTGTAAGCTGTGGAGTCCATTCAAATCATTTTTCTCAGGTATTACATATAAGAATGTTTTCACTGATAAAATCTGTATACTAAGTGACCAATTTTTATTGTTTCTTGAGAAGTATTGATCAAAATAAACTTGGTTGCAATTTATTTGAAACCTAGCATAGGCTCAGAAGGGAAATTTGAATCTAAATGAAAGAAATTGCTTCCTCTGCTGAAAGGAAGTTGAGGAAGGCCCATTGAAAGTTGTTGATAGAGGTGGGTTTTCATTTTGATTTATTGACTTCACTGTCAGTTGAAGTATTGTTAAAGTAGAGGGGAAATGGGAGAATGTAAATACACATGGAGAAAAGGTTGGAGGCGAGCAAGTCAATAAACCTGGAGAAAAATAAGTAGACTGCCAAATTGCAATACGCGTGTATTGCATTGAAAGTCAAACTACTAGTGCTTTACTGCATATATGAGGATACAATTTTAGTCTTGACAGAAAGCATTGAAAATAACCAGGTTATCAGGAGATTCAGTTTATAGTTAGTCCCCAAAGAGAAAAGGGTATTGTAATAGATAACCTCTATTGAGGTTAAGTTCTCCAATACTAGATGTTTCAAGACCAAAACTTTTAACCTACCTGGATTATTTGCTCAACACCAGCATAATTAGAACAAACATTTTTGAAAAAGTATATCTGGTATGTTTCTTTTTCAGTTGCACCAGAAGAAAGTGTTAATATTTTTGGTGATCAATGTATTTTGGGGAAATTATTTTTAAAGTCTCTCTGCTTTTTCGAGTATTGTTTTTTTGCGTGGTCTTCAGTGCCCAATTCATCTTAATCAGTTGGTTGGTTAAATTCCATATTCCTGATCTGGATATTAATCTCATCATTCAGATTGCTCTTTGTCCATGTTGCATAATTATGCCCACCCTGTATATACAGGTAGTACCAGATAAGCAGTTAAATTAAACTCTTGTCTTCTTGATGAAGGGATTATCTAAATGGAAGACAGCCTGTGAATAGTGGTTTTCACACGCCCTTGTTGTATACACGACACCCACAAGGTGATCGCGCGAGGGTAGTAACCTCTGCATTCCATGCTTTTATCTTTCTCTAGTATATTTGGAAGATTTATATTAGAAAAGTGTAAAGAAGGACCCTTTTCACAGGGTGTCACAGATCTCTCCCCAGAAATAGATTTTTCCTTCGTCAAAATCCCTTTGTTTCTTTTGGATAGGTTGACAAAAGTCTCAGTTCATACATACCGTATCTATATAATGATATTGATCTTAGAATATTTTTTATTCTTTTATTCATTACCTCATGCTTAGTTTATGTTCCATTTCCTTTCATCACTGGGCTCCTTTTCCTGTTTTAACCCTGGGGTTTGTAGCATCCTGTTTTCCCAACTAGGGTTGTTGCCTGTCTCTTATTAATAATAATAATAATACAAAAACTGCCTTAGTCATGCATTGCTGTTCAAGGTATGCATCGACTTTATTGATTGGTTATAATATAATTTAGTATTTGTATCCTGAAACAAAACAAAATGACTCATCCCTTTAGGTCTAATTCATTATTGCAATCTAATCCTTCATAACCCTTCTCTTTTTGTAAAAGTTATAGTAAAACATTTCCCCTGTCCATTAGCAAATAATTCCGCATACCTAGTTATAAAGTTTATTGAAACTTTAAAGTTATTAGTTAAATGTGATAAACCATATTCCTTTAGAGGAGGAACAAAAACTATGAGAACGAGGCATTCTGATTTTCTTTTTCCTTTTTGGAGAGTAATTTCCCTTTTATTTATTTCTGTCATACAGGTCATCACTGTATAACTTTAAACTTCAATTCACACAAGATTACCTGTTAACTTTTTTTTTTTTATGACCTGTTCAATAGATTCTTCTGGCTATTGCAGTGTTTTTAGTATCAGAATTTGCTAATTTCTGGTCCTCATTTGTTGCTATTTATATAGGTACTGTGCAGTATATCATTAAGTAGGAATATTAAAGATTGCGAAGCCTTGAACTTTTGCAAGTCAGATGCTATAAACCCAAGGGCTCCAACAGGGAAAATTAGCCAAGAGAAAAAAGGAAATTAACTATATTAGAAGTAATGAATAAAGAATATAAGATATCTTAAGAACAGTAACAACATTGAAATAGCTATGTTATATATAAACAATGAAGACAGACAATATGTCAGCATGTTAACCATGAAAACAATTGCTGCAACAGTTTTAAACTTCAGAGGTTCCACCTATTCAACTGCCATCGGAAGATAATTCCACAATTTGGTCACATCTGGAATGAAACTTCGGGAATATTGTGTAGTATTGAGCCTTATGATGGAGAGGGCAACACTGTCAGAGGTATCCTCTTCCACCAAACCTCTCCTCTGCGTATCATCTTCCCAGCTGGTTCCCATTTTTATATGGGGTCGCCGTTGCAGATGAGCCGTTTCCATCTTTTTCTATTCTGTGCTTCTGCCTCATCAATCCCCTTCTCCTGTAAGTCTCCTCTCACACAGTCCCTCTATCTCTTTCTTGGTCTCCCTCTTCTCCTTCCCTGAACCTCCATCTCCATGGTATGTCTCCCAACGTGGTCCTCATCTCTCCTCATCAGGTGTCCATACCATCTCGGCCTCCCTTCCTGCACTTTCTTTGATATTTCCACCACCTTTGTCGAGCCCCTTATGTAGTCATTTCTTATCCGATCCTCTCTTGTCACCCCAGACATCCTTCACCGTATCTCGCCATCTAATTCTCCTCATCTGGTTATCATGAACCAAAACCTGTTTGTCTTCCACTTTGGTGAATGCATCATCCTAATAGGGGTTAGTGCCATCAGGTTGTGTGCACTGCAAGCAATATTTAGGGGTTTTCAGCATTCCTATGAACCCTAGCTGCTGTTGCTTTATATCCTACTTTACCTCGGTACTTATTTTCATATATATTTCTGTCCAACCTTCCCTCTAGCTTTCATCTCGTAGTGTAACTTGGAACGAAGAGTTTACCTAAGATGTACTTACACACTGAATGGCCTATTAAGTCCAAGCACCAGGCTATGTCTCCCAAATTCAATCCATTCAGGAAATAAGGGAAATTTCATAAGCAGTGAGGATGGAAAGGTGCAACAGTTAACAGAAAATGTAGAATTTTGAATACTGTGCTGTACGTAGGATCCGTTAAAGAATGGTTTTATCAAATGACGCAAGATGATAAGTGGACACTTAAGGTCTGCAGATAACTTGCCAGGCCACGAAGGCTAATGACCAAGGGTAATTTCAATGCTAGGACGATTCCTGGAGGGCCAACATCGCTACAAGGCAATGAAAAGGAGCAGCAGTGATGTCATGATTGTAAAACCCAAGGGCATGGCTGGGGCGAGAAAATCCTACGAGATGTAACTTTATGGTCCCTTGTTCACCGGGCAAAGTTGAGGACCTATGTTTACTGATGAAGTACTAAACACAGACCCTTGTGCTCAGTAGTTACATGGTTATTCACAGTCCCCAGAATTATAAAATCATTGTCATGATGAGCATCAAGTTTAGAATGAAAATTAAGAAAGCTTCACTGAATCATTGTAATTGCAACACTGGAAGAATTGTAAGGGGGACCCTAGTAACTTTTACATAACTGCAAGATGACTAAGAGTCTGACTTTAGACTGATTACACAATGATATACCCAAATGCATTGCATAATCTTTTTAGCAATGTTAAAAGCATTTATAACCCTGCAGCTTTATAGGTGGAACATGAAAATAAAACTAAGCTGCATGTCATACAGTAAACATGTTACTCCTGGAATCATGTGCCTGCCAATGTTGCCAGTCCTTGGTCAAATTACAAACACATGTAAGGTCCTTTGCCCATAGTGGTCTATCTTTACTCTTCATTGGTGATTTGTCATTCTCAATTAGGCCCTGTTAAGTGATTGCCTTGTGTCAATAAACCCTAATTAAAACACCGTCCTCATTCACTTTCATTTGGTTTCAAATATGGTGAAGAATACATCATTTAACTAATTTTCATGTTAAAACATCTGTACAATACTTGAGTCAGCCCTTGTCCCTCGCTGCTCATCACCTGATCAAATTTTTGAAACTTAGTGTTCAACTAACAACAAAATTCAATACCTCCAAGAATGCCTATGCTTAGGCCCTATGAGTATTCAGTCTCGAAAAGTCAAACTTGATTGAAATCAGCTATTGATTAATAAATCAAAAGCCTTAAGTATCACAAGTTATTGCAACAAAACACGTGACAAATATGGTTGTAGATATGGTAAGTCCTTGAAGGAGGGCACATTCTAAAATCCAGAGCGATGAGTACCGATTCAACATATCAAAAGAAAACTGAAAATTCTACTAGCTTTCTTGAACTGGAATAAGTCTTAGGTTAACCTTTCAAATACTGAAGATTCAACTCTAGATTTTGCAAGGCAATTAAAATTATAAGAATCATCCAAAGTTGTGATTTTCTTATGAACAAAAACCAGCCAAAGATGGTATTGACCTCATTAATGGCACCAGAATATAATTGTGATTGCCTATCAGAGACATTTTCCTCCTATTTTTTTTTTTTACCTAAATCACAAGATAGAAATTGAAACATTACTCCTCCTGTTCAGGGTATTGCTGTCAGTGCAGCCAGCTGTGCACTTTACTAGGTAGTATAGTACTTGAAGGTCTTGGTACCTCAACACCCTTTTTAACCCCTAGCTGCATTCACTTTTGGTCGGGCAATACCTGTGTTCTTGCTTCCTTCTCTCCATCTTGTGTGACCTCAGAACAGTGGATTTTGTCCTTGTTTGACCTCGACAGAATAGTGAAGTTTGTCCATCATCTTGTCTGACCTCGACTAAACAAGTTTGACCTCAGAACAGAACGGTGAAGTTTGTCCTCCATCTTTTTGTCTGACAACAGGACGGTGAAGTTTGTCCTCCATCTTTTTGTCTGACAACAGAACGGTGAAGTTTGTCCTCCATCTTTTTGTCTGGCATAACAGAACAGTGAAGTTTGTCCTCTATCATCTTTGTTGACCTCAGAACACAACAGTGAAGTTTGTCCTCCATCTTTTTGTCTGACATAACAGAGCAGTGAAGTTTGTCCTCCATCATTTTATCTAACCTCATAACAGAACAGTTAAGTGTCCCCAGTTGCACAGGTTTTGAGTGGCCTCCTAGTGTCACCCCTTATGACCCAAATTCATAAGTCCAATCCAACCATTTACTTCAGCCTAATGACAACTCTGAATTGAATTTATTTCTAGGCCAGATCATTTCACAGCAATGTCATTGAATCATGCAAGAGACTTGAAGAAAACCATTTATCTACAGTGGTGAGACCTACTAAAAATATGACATTGTAGAGCTATTTGAACACCAGCTGTTAAGTTGAACTGCTCAGCAAGTGTTATCTCCCAAAATCATAATGTCCAAAGTCACTGACAACCCACTTGTTGGATATCTTTGCAAAAATACGGTAATAAGCAATATAATAGCAAAAAGAAATATATGATGCCTACGAACATGCATGGTACTATACAAGGAAGGTTTACAATATCCCAGCTAATCAATTGGACCACTAGGGAAGTAGATTCAATTATCTTTACGTTGCCTATGCCTTTAGCAAAGTAGATCACCTCATACTCTGCTGGCAATTTGAATGCTCCAAATAAATTGGTAACCAGGGACATCTATACAGGAAGAAAATCTCAAATTAATATCTTGGACCTGAAAAGAATATCACAATGGAAAACTGTGTTAAAGATCTAGGAGTAATCAATAAATTGTTCTACCTGTATTGAAAGAGTCATAGCAAAGTTGTAAACATTTGTTGTGGATACTGAGAATGTTAAAAATGAAATATTAATCACTTGGTGAATACTTAGAGTGGACCAAAGATCAGCTACTGTACAGTATTACTCGCCCACAGGAACTGGTACCTATATCCAACTCGCTATAATCAATTACACAGATGTTGATGCCCAAATCTAACTAATTATGGCTAAATTAACGAGCTGGCAGTTCGTATTACTGGCTGACCATAATAGGAAAGTTGTAGAACTAGATTAATAAGCATAGGTATGAACCCTCTAAAGTTTTTCTATAAATGTGGATAAGCCAGGATGCCAGAAAACTTCAAATTTACTTGATAATCTACAAATGTGGAGGGGTTAGTTCCTTAACTCTACTGTACCTACAGAAACTAAAGAATTGCCCTTCAGTTTTACCACAAACTTTACTGACGGAACACAATTGAAATTCCATCCACTTTGTGCGCTGCTATAACCTCAGTCTACAATAACTATGTATCTGAACCAGTAAAGAATTGGTTATTCCACGTAATCTCAAAAAGGGTTGGATGTCTTGGCACATGAATCCTTCTGTGGTGGCCATTTTTATTTCGGTGACTTTGAAGGAATGGGACAGCAAAAGGTAATTTTCTTTTCAAGACTGAATTTACTGGAATAAATATTGAATATACACTTAACCAGAAGAGCTAGACATCCCTTGCAGTGCCATTGAAAATTTATTATAGAAAATGAGAGCCTTTAATTGCCTTGCTGAAAATCCTTAACAAATAAGGACATTGCTGAGATTTCTATTTCATTTTGCTAAGGCCTAAATACCAAATTGCTCCCAAAATTATACCGTCATATTGATGTTACCCATGAGAAATAAGAAAATTATAAGGGAATCTGTAAGCAAGCATATGATTGATAACTGATAGCATGGCTTTACTAAGGCAAGATGAACAATACCACTACTGATTAATAAAACTAAGATGCCAGATGGAATCTTTGTGTAGGTCACTTCACACTAGCCCTACAAAACTTGCCTATGCACCTCAAATTGGCAAGAATTGTTAGTTATAAGGGTTGTATGACGATTTGAAAAGGTTATTATCAAACTGTAATACCTTAATGCTCATAGGGATGCCATTACAAAGAAGCACATAATGAAAGGGGTAGGAGTGATCGTCACATCTCCATGTTTGCTAAACTTTATGGAACCAAAGAACTTATTATGCAGTGTGCCATGGACAAAATAGTAAAGAAGATAAAACACCTATAATGAGGAGACTTTAGTCCTTTCAGTTATGGTCCCTGACTTCACTAACTTTAGCAAAGTAGACCTGCAAGATGGCATAATTTACTTCAGAAAGTATGTTTGCTGTGCATGTAATCTACTGTGATTTGTGGAAGGCAGAATAGCCAATTCACTATCTGTAACCTGACCTATTTGAGATTTTGTGAACATTTATGAAACAAAACTACTATCCCAAATACACAACTCATTAAAACTAGGAACAATTGACGTAACTAAGGATTCACTACAACCTTAAAATTTTTACCAGAGCTCCTTTCCGCAACATTGTACCGTAGCACAGGTGAAATTTCCTAACCATCTATCACGGTATATGTCAACCTTTAAGATTCCGACAGTTGACATTTAAGTATGAGGTTTCTTGTTCTATTGGTATCTGCCAGTTAAACCAAGAGGTACATCATACATGCATATACCAAGGCACTCTCCCCAATTTTGGGGGGTAGCCGGCATCAAACAAATGAAACAAAAAAGGGGACGTCTCCTCTCTGCGTTCCTCCCAGCCTGACAAGGCACAGCCCGCCCTCCCACATTATCCACCACAGATGAAGCTTCATAATGATGAATCCCCTACTGAAGCTTCATCTGTGGTGGATAATGTGGGAGGGTTGGCTGTGCCACCCTAGCAGAACTTGGAGAAGTCCCCTTTTTTTGTTTCATTTGTTTGATGCCGGCTACCCCGCAAGATTGGGGGAAGTGCCTTGGTATATGCATGTATGATGTACCTCTTGGTTTAACTGGCAGATACCAATGAACAAGAAACTTTATACTTAAATGTCAACTTTCGGAATCTTAAAGGTTGACATATACCGTGATAGATGGTAAGGAAATTCCAGACAAGAGCTACTTTATGCTATTGTCCAGTTCAGCAACCCAAGTAAAGGTCACATTTTTAACTTCAAATGTCCTGCAATTTTGAAATTGAACCCTACATGAATTATTTCAATATTTAGTAGTTGATTCGGTACGTCGTTCCAGTCTCTAAAGCTTGCATTAATCCACGTAATGTTGCCCAATCATTGTCGGTTTAAGGTTTCGTGTAGCATTTTGCAAAATAGTCGTCTAATGTTGAGGGACGCATCAGTTTGTTTAAATTCCAAATAGAATATAAGTATCAGACAAGATGGAATTAACAGACATCATTGTGATTGATATTAAGAAATTCAGACCGAATAGTTTCACCATAGTTCAACTCTTGAAGATATATGTTTTTATATTGGGATCGGATATTTTTAGATAAACAAAATAATAGTTTTAAGGAAAGGTGGAGAAGGAAGCTCACAATTTGTTACAACTGAGTTTTGCGTAAAAGAAAGTTGTGAGGTTTGATCGTAGCTTTTTAATTCCTGTACAGTATAACTGTGTTGGTCTTGATGATTCATTTAATCTCTCGCGAATTTTATACTACTGTGGTAAAAAGGTGTGTATTGCCATCATTCTGCTTCTAGAAGTACACCACATTTATTCAAGTTTCTTAACAGCCTCCCTGGTTGGTCCTAGCTGTACCATTTATCCCATCAATACATCCAGCTTCGTAGTCTATCTATTGGGCTTACCTTCAGTTCTACCTTTGTACGGTTTTGCCTCCTAGGGCCAGTGTTGTGCCATGTGGCCCAAATTCTCTCGAGTTGGGAATCCTATTGCCACTAAAGTCTTTTTCATTTATCTGATGTCTTGAAACGATCTCCAGTGTCGGGACTTATTTACAGATAATAAAGGACCTCAAAATGTTTCCTTATATTTCACTTGGTATATTGAAGGTTCCTCACCTCTAAAGAATATTTTCAAGACTTCCATATTTGTAGAAATTTATGTCAACGAAGAAAGGGGGCTTTCATTCAACTAGTTTTTACTATCATTCTAGATATGAAATGGAAAGGGTGTTTTCATTCAACTAGTTTTTACTATCATTCTAGATATGGATTGACCCTGTATAACATAAGTCTCCACAACCTTTGGCTTGCCAGAATCAAGTGGGGGTCAATCCTTGGGGTGTGTTTAAACCAAGGGTCTCCTTATCTTGTTATTGTGCCACGCGTACATCTACCAGTGGTATAATGATTGCATTGCCCCGCTGTCTACCTGCATTTTCATTTGAACCTTTATCTATATTCCCAGGTTAATCTTCAATTTTATTATCCCTCTCTCAACCTAAACTTTACACTAGAAATGGTTTTTAAAGACATTTGTCCTTGATGTCATTTCTTTCAATTTTTTTTTTTCAGTATGGGTATGGTAGCACCTTAGAAGTATATTGGCCTGGGATTGCAGGATATGAATTTCTTTAAATCATGAAACCTAATATTTGTATGGGTAACTTTTTGTGATTTTTTTTTTCACGGATCATTCTAAAAATTAACTGCCACATACTTGGCTTTCCTGCCCCTGTTATGGATATTTCTTCTAACCAAACCAAATCTGTGTGCTGAAATTACTGGTCTTCTAAATATTATGAATGAGAGTACTGTGTTACACATTTATAAGTAAATGGTCAGGTTTTGAAGTTTTATTTGACAACTTGAAACAATTAAGAACCCCCTGTAGGTGACTAGTGCCATAATTACATCTCATGAGGGTGCAGTGAACTGTAGGCATTCCTTCAGACCTTAACTGCATTTAAAAGTTGAAAGGTTGCTCATAAATGGCAGAGGCAAAGGACAGTTTCATTGCCCTAGCAAGCAGGACAATACCCTAGAGACTGACCATGTATACATATGATCAGCACCCAATCCCCCTCTCCACTCAAGCTAGGGCCAGGCAATGGCATCTGATGACTCAGCAGATAGACCCATAGGCTCCCCCAAACCCCCTATCATTAGCTGACAAGGAAGGTGAGAGTGCAACTTCCAAAAGAACTAAGGAGTTTGAGTGGGATTCAAACCCCAGTCTGGTGTTCACTTGTCAGAAACTTTACCAAATCAGCCATGACAACCCTAATTGTCCTTTACCTTCATTCTAGCTTCCTGTATTCCCTCTTTCTAAGTAGTTCTAATTCTTCATAGTGGGACTGATGTTACTCTAGACCTAGAGGTTTTTGGCATTGAAGAGCCTCATTAGCCCATGAAGTAGCAGATGGCAGTAGATATTTTGAAACCAACTTTACATTCTCGTAGTGCTGGTTTAAGAACTAATATATGGTCTTTGATGGTGAATAAGAGTTCATCCCTTAAATGTACTGCTTTGTGTAATTCTGAGATATACTTCACCCTTGACAGGGCTCATTACTACTTTAAAAAAAAAAAAAAAAAAAGGTAGCCCAACTACTGGCTGCTGAAAGTCTTGAAAAGAATCTTGGTAACATCCTGCCTCAGAGTATTAAACAATTGGGTAAAATATCTAGTGAAATATGCATTGATACACATAGGAAGCTTCACTGACCAATGAAAACCATCTTGGATGAAAATATTGAAGCAGTTACCCTCACATAAGTCCTTACATATGCTTTAGGCTCTAAGGAAACTTTCTGTAACTACACACTTATTTAGGTTTCTTGAAAAATTTGGTAATGTAACTTTTGGTTTTCTGCATACGATTAGCCAGTGCTTCAAAGCCTATGGATTTGCTTAATTGATGTGTCAGAGCAAACAGAAAGTGCTTTGCCGATGCTCTTTGTCCTACATTATAGATTTAGTAAATTCAAAGGTTCACCTGTCGTGCAGTTTTGAATGGAATATCATAGTAATTGTAGACAGTACAGAAGTATAGGTCACTAATGTCGATTGCTGCTGCAGTAAGAACCCTATACCAACTTTTGCCTTTTCACGTAAACTAAAGTTATCCCTCTTAATTTGTTGTAGTTGGCCCCTACTATCTTAGTGCAACAATTGGATCCCTGCCTTGTGTTATGAAAAGATTGAACAAGTTCTCTACAAATGGGTTTAGTTCTCTAGAACAAAGGCTTATCAATTTGTTTGATTCTCCTTCTCTACCTCTATTTATTACAAACATGTCTGGAGGAGGTAGACTCTATGTTAATAGGGATTTAGTTTTCCAAAATTACATTGTCTTTTTCCTTTACATTCAAAAGATCAGAGTTCAGTTTCATCTGTGAAGAAGAAACCATAAAAGTAAATCATGTTCGGCAAAACCATTGAATACCATTTTTGAAGCTATAAGGCAAAGCCCTTCCTTAGCTGCTTCTTACAATGTAAAAAAAAAAAATAAGCCAAAGTGCTTATTGTATGTTTGGTAATATTTGGAAATAGTTTCTCAAATATTCCATGGTTTTCTTGTAAGTGTAAAAATTTAGCGTTAGAGATGATGATACAACATGGGTTTGTGGTTCATGATATTCCAATAAGTTAAGCGCTTACACGAAGCCGTGTCTGCGATTGAAGTATTGTGGTAAATTTTCAATTTTCCTCCTTCAAGCCTGTGCCGTAGGAGATACGGCTATTGCTGTCTACAGGTCCTTGCACCATTGTGTTTTGAACTGTAGTACTTGTGCAAGCAAGGGTTCTCAATGGATATTTTGACAACTGGCCAAGGGCTTCATGTACCTCCCTATCAGGTGTGAGTCCAGTGAAAATTATATTCAGAATTCATTAAGTTGGCTCTTTAGATTAGATGCGCGTAATTCTCAGGGGTTTGGCTCCGTATGGCATCAGTGACATTCGGTGCTTCGATAACGGTACTTAGTGTCTTTGGCCCTTTGCTGCACTTGCTTTGTATATTTCTGTCTCCTCCATTTTTGCTTCCTCGTACGAATTGCAGCTGAACCCCTAGTAACTTTCACTTCATAGGGTAACAGCAAGGTTTTCATCTGCTTCCCTTGGTCAAAAATTGTTTCATAGGTCCCAGGTTTTTTGCCAAATAGCCAAAATTTATAAATCCGACCTTGTATCAATTTTGTTTTTGTTTACTATTAAGCAACATGAAAACAGCTCATAAAGCTAAAAGTACTTTAAAGTTTTCAATCATCAATTTCTAAGGGTTGGGACATATTTCTTTTAACATTTTCAATTCCTATTGTTAAGTTTGGAGTACGTACCTGTGATTTGTTATGAATTATATAAGATCTATTTATTAAAGATGGATCCTTCATGCTAACCATATTGCATTTAAGAATGTTATCCTAGTGATGTGGGTTATTGGTGACTCATTACTTGCTTTATTGGATTATTGTGTTTTGGCGTCGTGAACTTTTCATGTATGGACATTGTAATTTGGGTGCAGTAACTGATGTAAAAGATCAACAGAAGACATTTCAGTAACTAGATTTGCCTCCTGATATGGGGGGGGGGGGCATACTCTACCGCTGTACAGTTGTACTTCCTATTCAACCAAACCATATACTGTACCTTGGTGTTGTACTGTGCTTACACAATTACAAAAGCAATTCTATTTTAACCAAATTGTGTACTGTAATACTCACTCTCTTTATTTCACCAATTTTCTTTCGTATTTCCATTCTTTGCACAAGGTAAAAATGTAGTTGAAATTTCAAACTAAATTGAAGGGGACATCACCTTTATATGAATACCTAAATTTTATCCTTATTCACTACACCTTTAGGACTTACAGCATACATAGAAGAGAGAGGTCATTATATTTGGCTACTAGTAGGCTATATGAAAGTATTAACATATGATGGGTGTAAAGATGATAAAAAAGTTCTCTTAGATTTTGAATAGCAGATTATTTGTAGTCAAAGAGTTAAAAACAGTTTGGCATTTTATACAAGACTGTTCAAAATGTCAGAGGGGTGGAGCTGAAGAACAGACACTGTTTAATGGTTGATTAGATGGTAGGTTAGAATGAGTATTTTTTAGGCAATGTAATTAAGAGTTAATTTTAGTATACTTCTTTTAGGCAATGGAATTAAATCTAGTTGGTGTTGGTACTTGATTCCTTTTGTTAAAGGTTCAAGTTATTGGTAAGGTGAATTATTTAAAGATTACCCATTTTCGAGTTCCATTGTGTAAAATACTGATAGCCCAACCATGTTGGTTATTATAACGGTTCATCCTTTTATTTACTATAATACAACTCTTAATTATGGTGAATATTTCCTTTCAAAAAACATTTTTATTTTCACTTGAAGTGTCGTTAAATTCATAGCTGGTGTGGTTTTTTTTTATTTATCCATGTATTCATATTTTTTTACCATTTTCTCCATCATAACCTTTATGGTCACATTGATAATAGATGTGTGCTATTTTACAACTATTCCCACAGATTGTCCCTTTATAAGTAAGTTGTCCAAGCTTTGGGATTGCATGCAACTTCAAAAGTTTCTGGATTTGCTGTCTCCTACCTCTTACGTTACCATAATTATTTTTTTCCAGTCGAAAACACCAATACATCTATTTTCAAATGGATCAATATGGCTGGCCGTAAACGTGCTAGGTAACCTTTCTCAGTGTTGATTAAGTTATATGAGATTGAAGGAAAGAACAGGGTAAAAAAAATAGGAAAAAAAAAGATTCAATAACCTTTTGCTTTTCATCATGAATACAGATAAGGAAAAGTCCTGTTAGATGTTCAAAGATGAAATATAGGTAACATACTGTACAGGTATTTCTTACTTCTATTATTTACCTGTATAGTACCTTGGTATGTTGAATGTGTTATTATTAGGGGGTTTGTTTCCAATGTAATGAATGTTATTAATTTACACTTTTTTTACCATTATATTTTTATGATATTTCTTCTCCTGTTCAGGAATTGAATGGCTGTTGCTGCTCCTACTGACTTTTGTTTTTGTTTGATTTACATCTTTTTTTTAGGTATTTGTCCCTGTTGTGAGAGACCCCCCCTCTCTCTCTCTCTCTCTCTCTCTCTCTCCTCTCTCTCTCTCTCTCTCTCTCTCTCTCTCTCTCATATCTGCAACTGTTATCTTCATTTGAAGCAGTTTGCTTTTTTATGTAAGTTTGCTCAATAATAATTCAAATGTGTCTGTACTTCCCATCCTTATTTAATTTTTCTTCCAATTTCCGTACATATATTGACTGAACTTATCATTTTCTTTCATCAAACATTTCTCAAGTAGTTGTTAACTCACAGGTTCTCATTTCAGGCAGTATAAACTAACAAAAAAAAATATTAAAATGAACTTTCCTTTCTTGCTACCAAGAGGACACATCAAAATGACTAATGAATGTCAAATATGACAAGAAGAGTAAGGCAGCTAAACTAATGATTTAGATTTACAATAACAACCACTATCTTCATAATCTAGATACAGTAATCAATATTTTATTTAGATCATAAAGCTAGAGCAGTGATTGATTAGATTGCCTTAACAATACCCAGTATATTATTGTTATTATTACGAGCTAGGCCATGACCCTAGTAGGAAAAGCAAGATGCTATAAGACCAAGGGCTCCAACAATGAAAAATATGTATTAAATACCATAAGTATAAAGCAAAACATATTAAATAATTTATTAAACACAAAGTAATTTCACCAAATCACTAAGCATAAACTTCACTCTTCTTGTCATATTTGTTCATTATTAGGTGTTGAAAAATATTACAGACATGTTTTGTGTTGAATCATCTAAGGAAAGTATTGGTGTTGGAGACTGCTGATAAAGTATACTGTACAATGGTTTTTCAAATGTATTTTTTTATAGAATATTGGATTATCATTTTTATTGGATTGTTTTATTTTTGTAAAAGGTTTGCGATTCAAAATGTCAGAAGCTAACCAAGTATGTCACAGTGTACTCAAGATTATTATATAAATGACCCCAGGGAATTGAAGAAATTAACCCTTTCAATTTCCCACTAGCACAAATTTAGCACTCTTATGTCCCACACCCTTTTTAAGGACATCTCGCTAAACTCGTCTTACTATAGAAACTCTACGCTAAGAGTTTTAATAAGATTTTTATAATGTTGAATAAATCTTTATTAATATGAAATTTTACATATTTCATTAACTTTATGTGCGTAAATGAAAGGAGTATTGCTAGACGTAAAGTATGTTATAAGGGTCCCAAGGTCCCTCTGTCTTTGAATATGTTTTATGGGATTCAAAAGGTTAATTAAGTAGAATGATGTATTGGTTAAAATTATTTAAGATTGAATACTGCAAACAGTAATTGGAAAAGGGAATTCATTATTCTGTTCAGATATACAGTACAGTAGTACACTTACTTACCCTTTTACCCCCAGGCTTTTTGGAAATTTCCAACCCTGAACCCCCAAGGGGTTATATTTTCCCAGCACATTTTGCAGTATATTTTTTTTTAATTGCTCTAATAGCCTTAATTTTTGTCATAGAGAGGTCAGGTTGGTCTCATTCTCTTGGAAAATGCCTGAAGTTTCTCAAAAAAATATCAAAAATATGAAAAAAAAAAATTTATAGCATTTTTTTGCAAGGACGTACCGGTACTGTACGTCCATGGGGGTAAAGGGATGGGTTTTGTGAAACGTACCAGTACGTCCTTTGGGGGTAAAATGGTTAAGAATTGGCTATATAACCAGTCGTGCCTTATGCACTAAAAAAATATCTTTCACAGCATTTATCAAAACTAACATTTAGTACAGTACACTTACTCAGCTATTGTTGATCCTAACCTGAATTCATTTATGAATTCCTGGAGATGTAAAATATTGTACCATGTAGTTTGATGATAATCATCGGGAAGAATTATGAATCCGTAGTGTTTCGTTACCGACTCTCCAAAGCTTATGCTCCCCATATGAATGTTTAAAATGACCTGTATGTTTTATATTTTATAAGTTACTGATGATCCATGGATGACCAAATTATTTTAGCAGGTGCAGTCCACCGTAACATCGGGGCTTTCACCAATTTGTATGTTGACGAACCTGTGTTCTGTGATTGTTTGAACCTGTGACATTACCCTGCCAGTTTTTGTCTCTTTCTAATTCTGCATTCCTTCAGCCTGGTTATATGAGATTTTCACCAACTATGATGTTTGGCTAATGAACGTTTTTGGCAGTTTTACTTTGCAGTGTCGTCATGGTTTAGAAGCGCTTTACTCTGATGATATTTTAAAAAATACGTTTCTGTGGCCGACTAACTCCCATGACGACGTTTCGCCAAGTCTGGTCAAGTGTGATTCATGAATTGTTTCCTATGACTGTTTAAAGAAGAACTGTTTTGAGATGTTTTTGTGTGACATGTAGCTCATTTTTATGCCATAATGATTTGGATACTCTACTGACCAGTAAAACAATGTTCATGTACAGTACATGTTTTTTAAGTGTTAAAATTCTGAACTGATAGCTATATATTGCATCCATCATGTTGGACAAGAAAAAATGAAAAAAAAAAAATATAAACCGTGCTAATGATCATGTCCAGTGTCATATCTTTTTCGATATATTTACTACTGTCGAGTTCCTTCATCATTCCTTGATTGCATTGGGAGATTTGGCATCAGGGGGTCACTTATATTAGCTGTTGGGGGATCAGAGTACACATAAAGAGTTAGGATGAAGAGTCCGGAATTAAACCGCGCAGACCAGAGGTTGGGCAAGACTTCACTTTTCTTCATGCCTGCAATCCAAGCCATCGTAGAAGATCCGCGCTCTCCACTGCCGCCCTCCCGGAAAATAAAGTAAGTGATTTTTGGAATTTCTGTTGTCTTGGAGGGGGATTATTTTTTTCATTTTGCTTTCAGTAATTGGTTTTATTAAAAAATCCATTCAGCTGTGGCCAGTTTTGTTGTTGAGGTCTCTCTCTCTCTCTCTCTCTCTCTCTCTCTCTCTCTCTCTCTCTCTCTCTCTCCTCTCTCTCTCTCTCTCTCTCTCATATGTTTTTCAATAATATTGGGTGTAAATTTAATGTGACCAAGGAACTTCTTAACATAGAAGATAATGATGTAGCAATATCTATAGAGTTTGGGTTCCTAATCTTTTTTTGGTCTTCCGAACCCCTCTGGCATTTTCATAGATTCTAATGTACCCATAAAATTGAGGATGAAAAAGAGAAATAATGACATTTATATTGTAACAGTTTTGTAACTTAATCGAAATGCCGATTACATCATACATTGCACAGTACTGGGTATTATCTCGGATTTAATGTACCAACCCTTGAAGAGTAAAAATGTACCACTAGGGTATGTCTAACCAGTGTTGGGAACCCATACTATAGAGGATCATTATAATCATGTCAAATTAGAATTCAATAATTCATGTATGTAAGACAACGCGGAAAAATATAATACAGTATTGCATTTTTCTTGGTCGTGAAAAACCGAAACCGCGAAGCAAGAACCCGCGATTAACAAGGGCTGACTGTAGATACACAATACTTACACAATATATTTTGCACACACTTTTGCAGTCACTATTAGAATATGCAACACTCATGATTGTTGAATATTATGCTAATTGAATCTCAAAACAAGACATTGAGGATTATTTACTCGATTTCATTTTTTGAATGATTTACAACACTCGTGAACAGACTCTTGTTGGAAACAATTTCTTAGAACTTGTGCAACATAGTAAATGCTGTCCTGAATTGGTGATCTTTTTGATATTTTATTTCGATTTAATATATTTTCTAAACTTGTCTCCTTTTTCTGGTGGGGTAAGTGTTTGAGCTTTAAGCATGCTGATAATTTAGAAAAGTTTCTCTCTCTCTCTCTCTCTCTCTCTCTCTCTCTCTCTCTCTCTCTCTCTCTCTCTCTCTCTCTCTCTCTCTCTCTCTCTCTCTCTCTCCCCTAATGTAGTAAGTCTAATTGATGTTGCTTTTTATTGCGTTATATAGTACAGTTTCTCTCCTGTAGAAGCCATCTGTCAACTTCCCTCTATCTCTGAAAACTGATTGACCACAGCTGATCTGCCCAATTCACCTTTGGAAATCAATCATTTTATTCCTTCAATGTAATTAGATGCCACCATTGACCAGACTTCTTTAGATAGTAGAGTACGAGCCATTTGTAATGGCTCTTTTCTTTACATTTTTATTTTTTTTATTTCCATTGAACTATATTCCATTATTTAAACACACTGCCCTAAATAAAGTTTAGATCAAACTGTTGTGTTTAATTTCCCATTCAATTGTTAGAATGCTGGTTAGGGTGTGCGTTTAGGTAGATAATGTTGTGATTGGCTGATAGGTATCTTTGTTTTCATTTCAAGATTTATGGTATTTACTCGAAGGGTGGAACTTCTCCCAAACCAAATTTGTAAGATGAATGACTTGAGAGAATGCTGGTAAGGGGGTGTGGTAGATAGATAATTATATCAATCAATATGTGATTGATAGGTATCGTTTTTTTGGGGCTCTGGCCATGTCGTCCTGATGGAAGTCCTTCCAGGCAGCTTTCTACTTGCTATATTTCTGAAATATTCCAAGTAGAAAGCTGCCTTATGAGGAACTTCCATCAGGAAGATATGGATGGAGCCCAAAAATAGATTCTTTCCTATGTCAAAAACCGTTTGTTTTCATTTTGACTATTTTATGGTATTTATTCGAAGCGTGAAACTTGTAAGCTGAATGACTTGAGATGAATGGTTCTTGTTTAAGAATGCCAACGTAGTTTTTTTTTTTTTTTGGGGGGGGGCTATTTCAAAATATATTATATGCTTATCATCCTATCACCTATTCTTCGTTTATAGAGGTACTATATTGATTTCAAATCAAGTGCAAGATTTAATAAGGTAGTGTGAATGTTAATACTACAAGTCAAGATTGTAATTATGTAGAGAATGAAGAGTATAGTATATTTGAAAGGAGACTGGATTTTTATTAATACTGTAATTATTTAGATTAGTATGATGGAATGGCAAGAGAAACTTATCTATTTAATCTTCAAAGGCTTGATTAGAAAGAAATGCTATATGTTGTAATTTAGTTATTATGGTAGGGGGAAGAATGAATATATGGTAGGTGCGGACCTTTTAAAAGAATTTTTTAGGGATTGGAATATTAATTTTACTTTTGAGATATTTGAAGACTAATAAAAAAAGGGCTTGATAAAAAGGTGGCCATATTTGATGTGTAGAAAGTTAAATAATTAGATTTTCTTTGAAGTGAGGAAATGTTATGTGAAAAGGAAATGAATAGTAATCAGAGTGGCATAATATCATATATATATCTTTCTGATATGTGGTAGTATTAAATGAATGGAAAAATAAAGTTTCTGTGGAGAGCAACCTTGTATTAATGGCTTCATAGTAAAAGGCAGTTAAGGAAATTTACAGAAACATCTGAAAAAAGTCCACTGCTAGTGATGGCAGTTTCTTTGCATTTTAACTAGGGTTGTAATATCACGAAAAAAGGGATGGGTGTAGAGTGAGACTGGACTGATAATGGTGGATGAATTAGTGTACACGTAGAATGAACAGTGACGTTAGGCTATAGAGTACAGAAACAATAAAGGAAAGCCATTTTTTATTATTTATAACAAGTAAAAACAGGTAGGGAAGGGAGTATATTATCAGTGAGAGTGAACAGGATGAAGGGATAGATTTGTGGAGGGAGAACAAACCACGAATGGATAGTGCAGAGTAAAAAAGGATAGTTAATAATGGTGGATAGAGTAAAATGAATGGGATGGTATGAATGGAGTGATAGTAAAGAGTGAAAGTAGAGTGTTATGAATGCCCAGTCTAAAATGAGATAGTACAGACAGATATGGATGAATAGTATATATTGATAAAAAAACATGTAGAACAGGTGTTTAGCTATAAATAAGTATGCACAGGTGATGGTGGCTATGCGAGATAAATTTGTTTTGTAAGGTGAGAATGAAAACCTAGTAGCAAAGGGTGATTGAAGTACAATGAGAGTGTTCAGATAAAGATGGCATTTTAGTGTAAAGGGAAAATCAATACTTAGAAATTGGAGAATGGTGGAGAGGGAGAATGGCGAAAAGCATAAGATTGATAGACTACTAACAGCGAAATAGGTATAGATAGTATAAAGGTGTAGAGTGATAATGAAAGGGCAAGAATGGGATAATAGCGTAGTGAGAATGAATAGGTTAGGGTGAGATCATAGCATAGAATGAGGATAAGGAAAAATAATAGTATAGTGAGAATGAATAGATATGGATAATAGAAAGAGGAAGAACAGTAAGGGTAAGATAATATAGAGCAAGGATAAATTGGTAAAGATGAGATAATAGGAAGAATTGCCAAGGATGAGATAATAGAATAGAATGAGGATGAATAGGTATGATAATACCATTAGAAGAATGAATAGGTAAGGATGAGATACTATAGAGTGAGAATGAATAGTTGAGAATGAGGTAATGCAGATTGAGGATGAACAGGTAAGGAGGAGATAATGAATTGTGGATGAATAGGTAAGGATGAGATCATATATTGAGCATGAATTAGTAAGGATGAGATAATATAATATAGTGAGAATGAATAGGTAAGGATGAGATAATATATTGAGCATGAATTAGTAAGGATGAGATAATATTGTGAGAATGAATAGGTAAGGATGAGATAATATATTGAGCATGAATTAGTAAGGATGAGATGATATAGTGAGAATGATAGGTAAGGATGAGATAATATAGTGAGAATGATAGGTAAGGATGAGATAATATATTGAGCATGAATTGGTAAGGATGAGTTAATATTGTGGGAATGAATAGGTAAGGAAGAAATAATATTGTGAGAATGATAGGTAAGGATGAGATAATATTGTGAGAATGATAGGTAAGGATGAGATAATATTGTGAGAATGATAGGTAAGGATAAGATAATATAGTGAGAATAGATAGGTAAGGATGAGATAATATAGTTAGGATGTATAAGTTGGGATGAGATAAAGTGAGGTTGAATAGATAAGGATGAGATAATACAGTGAGAATGAATTAGAAACGATGAGGTGATATAGACAGAATGAATAGGTGAGGATGAATAAGTAAGGATTAGATGATAGAGTGAGAATAAAAAGGTAAGGATGAGATAATATAGAGAAAAAAATTAATAGGTAAAGATGAGGTAGAGTGAAGGTGAATAGGTAAGGATGAAATATGGATTGAGGATGGATAGGCAAAAATAAGAATGCATAGGTAAGGATGAGATGATAAATCAGGATGAATAGGTAAGGATGATATGTAGAGTGAAACTGAATAGGTAGGGATGAGATATAGTGAGGCTGAATAGGTAAGGATGATATATAGAGTGAAACTGAATAGGTAAGGATGAGATATGGAGTGAGAATGAATAGGTAGGGATGGGATGAGATAGAGAATGAATAGGTAAGGATGAGATATAAAGAATGAATAGTTAAGGATGAGATAGAGTGAGTGTGAGTAGGTAAGTATGAGATATAGAGCGATATTGAATAGGTAAGGATGTTATATAGAAAGACTGAATAGGTAAGATGAGATAGAAAATGAAACTGAATAGGTAAGGATAAGTTAGAGAGAATTAATAGTTGAGTATGAGATATAGAGTGAGACTGAATAGGTAAGGATAAGGTAACGTAGAGTGGGTGTGAATAGGTAGGGATGAAATAGAATGAGGAACAGTTAAGGATGAGATAATTTAGAGGGAGAATGAATAAGTAAGGATGAGATAGAATGAAGAATAAGTAAGGATGAGATAATTTAGTGAGAATGAATAAGTAAGGATGAGATAGAATGAGGAATAGGTAAGGATGAGAAAATTTAGATTGAGAATGAATAAGTAAGGTTGAGATAGAATGAGTAATAAGTAAGGATGAGATAATTTAGATTGAAAATGAATAAGTAAGGATGAGATAGAATGAGTAATAGGTAAGGATGAGATAATTTAGATTGAGAATGAATAAGTAAAGATGAGATAGAATGAGTAATAGGTAAGGATGAGATAATTTAGGTTGAGAATGAATAAGTAAGGATGAGATAGAATGACGAATAGGTAAGGATGAGATAATTTAGAGTGAGAATGAATAAGTAAGGATGCAATTGAATGAGGAATAGGTAAGGATGAGATAATGAATAATTAAGGATGTGATAAAATAAGGAATAGATAAGGACGAGATAATTTAGTGAGAATGAATAAGTAAGGATGAGATAGAATGAGGAATAGGTAAGGATGAGAAAATTTAGATTGAGAATGAATAAGTAAGGATGAGATAGAATGAGTAATAGGTAAGGATGAGATAATTTAGATTGAGAATGAATAAGTAAGGATGAGATAGAATGAGGAATAGGTAAGGATGAGATAGAATGAGTAATAGGTAAGGATGAGATAATTTAGATTGTGAATGAATAAGTAAGGATGAGATAGAATGAGGAATAGGTAAGGATGAGATAGAATGAGTAATAGGTAAGGATGAAATAATTTAGATTGTGAATGAATAAGTAAGGATGAGATAGAATGAGGAATAGGTAAGGATGAGATAGAATGAGTAATAGGTAAGGATGAGATAATTTAGATTGAGAATGAAAAAGTAAGAATGAGATAGAATGAGTAATGGGTAAGGATGAGATAATGTAGAGTGAGAATGAATAAGTAAGGATGAGATAGAATGAGGAATAGGTAAGGATGAGATAATTTAGATTGAGAATGAATAAGTAAGGATGAGATAGAATGAGGAATGGGTAAGGATGAGATAATTTAGAGTGAGAATGAATAAGTAAGGATGAGATAGAATGAGGAATAGGGAAGGATGAGATAATTTAGGTTGAGAGGGAATAAGTAAGGATGAGATAGAATGAGGAATGGGTAAGGATGGGATAATTTAGATTAAGAATGAAAAAGTAAGGATGAGGTAGAATGAGGAATAGGTAAGGAGGAGAAAATTTAGATTGACAATGAATAGGTAAGGATGAGATAGAATGAGGAATAGGTAAGGATGGGATAATTTAGAATAAGAATGAATAAGTAAGGATGAGATAGAATGAGGAATATGTAAGGAGTAGAAAATTTAGATTGAGAATGAATAAGTAAAGATGAGATAGAATGAGGAATAGGTAAGGATGGGATAATTTAGATTAAGAATGAATAGGTAAGGATGAGATAATTTAGATTGAGAATGAATAAATAAGGATGAGATAATTTAGATTGAGAATGAATAAACAAGGATGAGATAGAATGATTAATAGTTAAGGATGAGATAATTTAGATTGAGAATGAGTTAGTAAGGATGAGATAGAATGAGGAATAGGTAAGGATGAGAATTTAGATTGAGAATGAGTTAGTAAGGATGAGATAGAATGAGGAATGGGTAAGGATGAGATAATTTAGATTGAGAATGGATAAGTAAGGATGAGATAGAATGAGGAATAGGTAAGGATGAGGTAATTTAGAATGAGAATGAATAAGCAAGAATGAGATAGAATGAGGAATAGGTAAGGATAGGATAATTTAGATTGAGAATGAATAAGTAAGGATGAGATAATTGAGATTGAGAATGAATAAGTAAGGATGAGATAATTTAGATTGAGAATGAATATGTAAGGATGAGATAATTTAGATGGAGAATGAATATGTAAGGATGAGATACTTTAGATTGAGAATGAATAAGTAAGGATGAGATCATTTAGATTGAGAATGAATAAGTAAGGATGAGATATAATTATTAATTGGTAAGGATGAGATCATTTAGATTGAGAATGAATAAGTAAGAATGAGGTAATTTAGATTGAGAATGAATAAGTAAGGATGAGATAGAATTATTAATAGGTAAGGATGAGATAATTTAGATTGAGAATGAGTAAGTAAGGATGAGATAGAATGAGGAATAGGTAAGGATGAGATCATTTAGATTGAGAATGAATAAGTAAGAATGAGATAATTTAGATTGAGAATGAATAAGCAAGGATGAGATAGAATTATTAATAGGTAAGGATGATATAATTTAGATTGAGAATGAGTAAGTAAGGATGGGATAGAATGAGGAATAGGTAAGGATGAGATCATTTAGATTGAGAATGAATAAGGATGAGATAGAATGAGGATTAGGTAAGGATGAGATAATTTAGAAGGAGAATGAATAAGTAAAGATGAGATAATTTAGGTTGAGAGTGAATAAGTAAGGATGAGATAGAATGAAGAATAGGTAAGGATGAGATAATTTATATTGGTAATGAATAAGTAAGGATGAGATAGAATGAGGAATAGGTAAGGATGAGATAGAATGAGGAATAGGTAAGGATGAGATAATTTAGAATGAGAATGAACAAGTAAGGATGAGATAGAATGAGGAATAGGTAAGGATGAGATAGAATGAGTAATAGGTAAAGATGAGATAGAATGAGGAATAGGTAAGGATGAGATAATTTAGATTGAGAAGGAATAAGTAAGGATGAGATAGAATGAGGAATAGGTAAGGATGAGGTAATTTAGAATGAGAATGAATAAGCAAGAATGAGATAGAATGAGGAATAGGTGAGGATGAGATAATTTAGAATGAGAAAGAATAAGTAAGGATGAGATAATTTAGGTTGAGAGTGAAAAAGTAAGGATGAGATAGAATGAAGTAAAGGTAAGGATGAGATAATTTAGATTGAGAATGAATAAGTAACGATGAGATAGAATGAGGAATAGATAAGGATGAGATCATTTAGATTGAGAATGAATAAGTAAGGATGAGATAGAATTAGGAATAGGTAAGGATGAGATAGAATGAGGAATAGGTAAGGATGAGATAATTTAGAATGAGAATGAATAAGTAAGGATGAGATAGAATGAGGAATAGGTAAGGATGAGATAGAATGAGGAATAGGTAAAGATGAGATAGAATGAGGAATAGGTAAGGATGAGATAATTTAGATTGAGAAGGAATAACTAAGGATGAGATAGAATGAGGAATAGGTAAGGATGAGGTAATTTAGAATGAGAATGAATAAGCAAGAATGAGATACAATGAGGAATAGGTAAGGATGAGATAATTTAGATTGAGAATGAATAAGTAACGATGAGATAGAATGAGGAATAGATAAGGATGAGATCATTTAGATTGAGAATGAATAAGTAAGGATGAGATACAATGAGGAATAGGTAAGGATGAGGTAATTTAGATTGAGAATGAATAAGTAAGGATGAGATAGAATGAGGAATAGGTAAGGATGAGATAGAATGAGGAATAGGTAAAGATGAGATAGAATGAGGAATAGGTAAGGATGAGATAATTTAGATTGAGAAGGAATAACTAAGGATGAGATAGAATGAGGAATAGGTAAGGATGAGGTAATTTAGAATGAGAATGAATAAGCAAGGATGAGATAGAATGAGGAATAGGTAAGGATGAGATAATTTAGAATGATAATGAATAAGTAAGGATGAAATAGAATGAGGAATAGGTAAGGATGAGATAAATTAGAATGAGAATGAATAAGTAAGGATGAGATAGAATGAGGAATAGGTAAGGATGAGACAATTTAGAATGAGAATGAATAAGTAAGGATGAGATACAATGAGGAATAGGTAAGGATGAGATAATTTAGATTGAGAATGAATAAGTAAGGATGAGATAGAATGAGTAATAGGTAAGGATGAGATAATTTAGAATGAGAATGAATAAGTAAGGATGAGATAGAATGAGGAATAGGTAAGGATGAGACAATTTAGAATGAGAATGAATAAGTAAGGATGAGATACAATGAGGAATAGGTAAGGATGAGATAATTTAGATTGAGAATGAATAAGTAAGGATGAGATAGAATGAGTAATAGGTAAGGATGAGATAATTTAGAATGAGAATGAATAAGTAAGGATGAAATAGAATGAGGAATAGGTAAGGATGAGATAAATTAGAATGAGAATGAATAAGTAAGGATGAGATAGAATGAGGAATAGGTAAGGATGAGACAATTTATAATGAGAATGAATAAGTAAGGATGAGATAGAATGAGGAATAGGTAAGGATGAGATAATTTAGATTGAGAATGAATAAGTAAGGATGAGATAGAATGAGGAATAGATAAGGATGAGATAATTTAGAATGAGAATGAATAAGTAAGGATGAGATAGAATGAGGAATAGGTAAGGATGAGATAATTTAGATTGAGAATGAATAAGTAAGGATGAGATAGAATGAGGAATAGGTAAGGATGAGATAATTTAGAATGAGAATGAATAAGTAAGGATGAGATAGAATGAGGAATAGGTAAGGATGAGACAATTTAGAATGAGAATGAATAAGTAAGGATGAGATAGAATGAGGAGTAGGTAAGGATGAGGTAATTTAGATTGGGAATGAATAAGTAAGGATGAGATAGAATGAGGAATAGGTAAGGATGAGATGGAACGAGGAATAGGTAAGGATAAGATAATTAAGAATGAGATAGAATGAGGAATAGGTAAGGATGAGGTAATTTAGAATGAGAATGAATAAGTAAGGATGAGATAGAATGAGGAATAGGTAAGGATGAGATAATTAGTGAGAATGAATAAGTAAGGATGAGATAGGGATAGGTAAGGGTGAGATTATTTAGATTGAGAATGAATAAGTAAGGATGAGATAATTTTGTGAGATTGAATAAGTAAGGATGAGATAGAATGAGTAATATGTGAGGATGAGATAATTTAGAAAGAATGAATAGGTAAGGATGAGACAATTTAGAGTGAAAATCAATAAATAAAGATGAGATAGAATGAAGAATAAGTAAGGATGAGGTAATATAGAGTGAGAATGAATAAGTAACAATGAAATAGAATGAGGAATAGCTGAGGGTGAGATAATTTTGAGTGAGAATGAATAAGTAGGGAGGAGATAGAATGAGGAATTGGTAAGGATGAGAATTTATTGTGAAAATTAATAATTAACGATGAAATAGAATGAGGATCAGGTAAGGATGAGATCATTTAGAGTGAGAATGAATAAGTAATGATGAGATTATATAGATAGAGTGAATAGGCAAGAATGTGATGATACTATAGAGAATGAATGGGTTAGAATGAGAATAGTGAGAAGGAATAGGTAAGGATGATATAGTGACGATGATATAAAGTGAGAATGAATCAGTAAGAATGAGATCATATAGTGACAAAGAATAGTTAATGAGTGGCATAGAGAGAAGGAATAGACAAGGATGATGATAGAATAGATGATAGTATACTGTAGATTGAAAACTAATATGCAAGGATAAGATGATGGTGTAGAATGACAATGAATAGGTCAAGTTGATATAACCCGAGTCAGAATGTACGAGATGTTAGCATAGATTAAGAAAGAAATAGTGTAGAGGTAGAATGAATAGTCAAGGATGAGAATGAGTCGTTAAGTAGGGTTGGAGAGTGGGGAGTTTTAATAAATATGTAAGGGCGGTTGTATAGTTTTCAGTAAGTGTGTTCAGTTAGGAATTGGTGGAATATTTTAAAGTGAAAATTAACATATAAGGATGGGTAGTTAAGGTTTGAATGAAATTGAACAGGTATTGGTAGATAGATACATTTTTATAACAGCAATGGGTAAATGCTATTCATTGATAATAAACAGGCAGAGAATAGTTTGTTCCGAGCACTATTAATGGTAGAACCGAGGTGTTATATACGTCTGCTGAACAGTCTAAAAATAGTAGTGAATAAGCGCTGTTATATACGTCTGCTGAACAGTCTGAAAATAGTAGTGAATAAGCGCTGTTATACCCCTAATTTTACCTACGTGTATTTTTTGTATGCATTGTAAAGTAACTTGATAATAACAAACACGAAGTCAATGGTATGTGATAGAGTAAAACTTAATTCTATAATTAGTAACTCTGTTATTATTATTATTATTATTATTATTATTATTATTATTATTATTAGCCAACCTTTAACCCTACTGGGAAGGGAAACAAATAAGGAAAAAGCAATAAATGAAGGCCATTAAGATAGAATACAAAAATAACAAGAAGGCAAATGGGTATTGTATCATTAGAGAAATATTTAAAAACACTGATAAGAAAATATAGCTAGCATGTTGATCTGCCAAAAAAAAAAAATAATAATAATAATAAAATGACTATTGTAATATTACGTTATTTATTAAATATTGAATTTAATGACCGAAGTACGAAAATGACGCTTTAAATATGACGTCGGAGAAATAATATGTAAAAGGATGCTTAGAAGCAAAGTTCGAAAGATCATTTGGTGAGCAGGGAGAGAATAGAGAAGATTTTATCTGAATGAGTAGTGAAAAGTATCTAATTTTGTTGATTATATATCAATTGAGAAGATAATTTATTTTTACGATGACACAACCCTATTTTAAGTCCCTCTCACTACTTAGCTGATAATGCGAGCAGTGCTCCTCGTGCACTACACCGTAAGTGGTTTCCTCTATTTAAGGGAGCCCTGTAGTACCATCCTGCTCTCCTAACTGGTTTGCGTTTTGCAAGCATTCCTGCTTTTAGATGATAATTCCAATTTCAACTAGGGTTTTCACTCCATTACCTTCCCGTTTCGAGTGTAGGTCCTTGAACCCACTGGCCCAATTCCTGGTTGTTGAACCAAGCTTAGCTAAATCAAATAACCATGCAAGCTGTTGTAAGAATGTATAAATGGCAGTGACGGCTTTTTGTATAGGAGTTGCAGATAGACGTCATACTTTAATAATATTAATTATAATGTTTAATTCACAAAATTTACATAGACAATATTTACAATAAAGTTTCAGTCAAAGTCCATGTGGAGCATAGCTTTTAGGGCAATATTATGATTAAAATAATATAAATAAAAGTTTATATATCTTATATATATACATATATATATATTATATATAATATATATATATATATATATATATATATATATATATATATATATATATATATATATATATATATATATTTTAATTATATATTTATATATAAAAGACTATTAGCTTACAACAGAATGGAAGAGTATATGATGAAGAATAGTGGTAGTAAGTATGATATTAACAAAACTAGCTTTAATGCACAGATTAATAGATTTTGTATGGCTATTGATGGACAAAACAAATTTATAATTGCTCAATATCACCAGATCACAAGTTATTACGAAATTGAATATTTAAGAAATTTTGTCAATTATTTTTAATATTAGTGAAATAACGATAGTGGAATGCATGAAAATTTGAGTATGTTGGTGATTGTCTTTGGATTAATAAAAATACAGAAATGTATTTATTTGTACAACGAGCTTCGAAATTTTTTAATAGAAATCAGTGTGTTTGATTGGTGAATGTTGTAAGAAAGTGAAATGGGGGATAATGAACCCAATGAATTAAAAAATATACATACATACATATACCAAGGCACTTCCCCCCAATTTTGGGGGGTAGCCGACATCAACAAATGAAACAAAACAAAAAAGGGGACCTCTACTCTCTACGTTCCTCCCAGCCTGTATATAATCCTGCGAGACGTCATTAAAAAATGTACTTTTAATTAATGTAATGAATCTCTCTCTCTCTCTCTCTCTCTCTCTCTCTCTCTCTCTCTCTCTCTCTCTCTCTCTCTCTCTCTCTCTCTCTCCCTCTCCCAAACGCTTTTCAATCTCTACCTTTTTTTCTGCTGACCCCCGGGGTTTGGAATAAGTTTGGTTATGTTTAAAACTCTTCCAGAAGACTCAATTTACTGACAGATCATTGCTGAGAATGCATCTATAACGTTTAAAGCGCCTCCAGAAGACAAAAGTCGGTACATTTTTGGCAAGGCAAATGTGTTTTTAAATAAACTGTAATTTGAAAACTTTGAAAAAAGAAAGAAAAAGGGATATTTACCAAATATGAACCTAAAGAAAACTTACAATACATTAAAAATAGAGGCGCTATAGTCCATTTCTTTTAGCGATGCATATTTGCACAGACTCGCGGCGGTGCCCTTTTAGCTCGGAAAAGTTTCCTGATCACTGATTGGTTAGAATTATCTTGTCCAACCAATCAGCGATCCGGAAACTTTTCCGAGCTAAAAGGGCACCGCTGCGAGTCGGTGCAAATATGCATCGCTAAAAGAAATGGACTATAGTTCATCCGAACTGTGTACGGTAGACATTACTTAAGGGTTTTTGAAGTGCTCTCTCAGTCTCTTTCTGTACTTCGTGCATATCCTACTTTACCTCCGTTTATTATTCCTTCTCTCCATCTTCTAATATAACTTCTTGAATTTTACTGACTAGTGTTACTTCCAGGGTTTTCTCGTAGTTGCAAGTTCCATATAATGAACAGTCGGAGAGAAAAGAACGTGTAAAAGATAATCTTTGATTTGTAATTTATTATAAATATTTTAATGATAATGTTTATTGGACAAAAAAAATATTCACATACAAAAGAATAACAGCAAAGTCTCAGTCCAAGCCCATGTTGAGTACACTTTATTAGCTTGAAATGACTTGTTAAACGAGGCTGCTTAAAATGCTAAAATTTAAATGTTTCTGATAAAGTCTCGATATTATTGGAAATTCTATACGAGCTCTATTCTGGAGCCTTTGTGGTTATAAGTTAAGAAGGGATTTCACTGAGACATATTGTAAAGAAAAAAAAATATAAAATGTTACGTCATGGACACTACATTTTAAACTAGCAAAAGGGAAGTCTCCAGTCAGGGGAAGGTGTTTGTCCACGTAAAGAATATAAATAGATGAAAAAGACTTCTCATTATTGGCACTGTCAGCCTCCTGACGAATGTCAGAATTATTTTTACTTTTTCCAACGAAGTTGGAAGGAGGTTATGTTTTCCCCCTGGTGTGTGTGTTTGGGAACAGCTTCCTGGTCATTATTATTAATCACAATGAAACTTGCAGGGATTAGCTGTTATCTAAAAAAGCTGGAAATGATTAAATTTTGAAAGGTCAAGGTCACGGTCAAGCAAAATGTCCAATTCACGTAATCAGTCATAAGTTTGGACATCGTTGTCACAGAGACTTCGAACTTGGTTCATATTTGAGTGTAAGGAAATAACGTCAATTAATACACGCTAAGGCCAAGGTCGAGAAAGAAGCTGCCGCGGCGGAGGTCTGCGCTATAATGAGAGCTCCTCTAGTTTAATCATTTAATGTAAGAGATTATATCAATTATACATATAATGTCATTAGGTCTTAGTTAAGAAATAAACTTAAAATGTGATTCTATTACTACTACTACTACTAGTTAAGCTACAACCCTAGTATGGAAAAAGCAAGATGCTACAAGCCCATGGGCTCCGATAGGAATAAATAGCCCAGTGAGGAAATGAAATAGAGAAATTAATAAACGATATGAGAAATAATGAACAATTAAAATAAACGATTTCAAGAACAGTAACATCTAAACAGATATTTCATATATGAACTATAAAAAGAATATTTTAAATATCCCGCATCACTGACTATTTTACAAAATTTTATATATATACAAAAAACATAAAAGAAAATTCCAATTTAACGGACAATTTTTTTTTTTTTTTTTTTTTTTTTTTTTTTTTATAATAATAATAATAATGATAATAACTACTGGCCAGCCAGGAAATCGAACCCAGGCTCAAGGAACTTAGTATATGAGCAAAGTAATTAATTGTGCCGTCCAAAATAAAGATTACTGAATAGAATTCATTATGAAACAAAACTATATATATATATATATATATATATATATATATATATATATATATATATATATATATATATATAAGTAAAATTAGTCAATTTTGCAGTTCAAAATAGAAATTACCGAATAAATTTCAGTATTGATTTATATTCAGTAGGAGAAGATGAATGAAGAAGTATTGAATTGAAAGCTCGTGATAGAGACGACTGGCGAAATCTAACCGAAGCCCTTTACCAAAAGAAAGTCCAATGGGTCCACTAAAACGAA